>NW_026691154.1:12500-312500 GCF_020826845.1 Diceros bicornis minor
TTATACGTTAATTTATAATTATAATGTACAGTGTATAATGTATGCAATGTATAATAATAATATATTAATATTATTAATCATTATAATCCTCAGAGTGTGCATTCTCAGAGAATCACTGCCTAAGATTGAGAATATGAAGCTCACACACAAAAAGTCTGAGAGAGTGGCATGACCATGATTTTAATTCTCAGCCCTTGCGTATCTTCAGCTGTGGTCATCTGCACAGTGTGTGCAGATAATGTAATCTGTTCCCACAGACCCACAGCAGAACAGCGCAGCCTGCCTCATGCTTGGGATGCTCTGGGCTGCTTTTTGGGGAGCCTCTGCTGTGAGGCTAGTTGGACTCTGTACAGAGAAAGATGAAAAAAGACTCTTTCTTTTCCCTCAGATTTCTCCCCCCGAGTTTTATTCAGTTTTACATCCAGAGCAGATACTCTCTTCCCAGAGCCTTGGTGTTACTCTGGGATTCAGGCTTCCCAGACACCTAGTCATTTCAGCTCCCAAGGCCAAGGTGACTGCAGAGTCATGTCTCACCCACTCCTCCCATCTTGGCCTGTTTCCCGTCATGGAGGACCCATGAGTGGGGAGAGGAGCCATCGAGGGAGATTGATCTGGAAGTCCTGGTGAATCTGAGCTTCAGAGAATGAAGCAGAAAAGGGGAACTTAAGACTGCCAGGCCTTCAGTGGGGGAGGAATATGGAGGAACCGAGAGGGGTGTGATGGCTGCACAGAGTCAAGGGGAGGGATGTTCCAAAGTTTCCTAAGAGAAGGGAAACCTTGCACTGAAGTGGAGATTCGATTTTACATGATGGCAATGTCTGTGCTGGTTTCACCAATTCTGGTGTCCCTGAGGGATGAACTGGTGTGACACCACAGGACAGATGTTGCAGTCACTTTCAGGACTTAAAGAAGGTGAAATCTTTCAGCTTAGGCCCCTGTGAGCCAGTCAGGGGCCAAGTCTAGAAAGGCTTGGAGCCTGAGTCCATCCAATGTGATTTCGTTCTGTTTCAGCCAAGCTCCTCTGGAACCAAGCTGGGAAAAGGGGACCTCAGATCTAGTCAGATCTAGTCATCGCAGCTTCCATAGGTCGCCATGAGGCAGGTAATAGCCCAGGCGCCGTCACTGGACCTCATAGTCGCTCTCCTTCCTCCGCTGGCAGACAGTGACTTGTGAGGTGAGGAGAGCACATCAGAATGTTCCAGTCAGTTGCCCAGTATGGGAGACTCCAGGGGAAGGAGATGTCAAAGTCACAGAGACCCGATGCCTCCTGTGTCTCCCTCTTCCTTTTGTCCACTTAATTTTCACCCTCAGTCCTTCTTTTCCTTCCCTTTTCCCTCTCTTGGCTCTCTCTTCCTCTCTTTCCCCTACATGTTCTAACTTAATTGAGGTATTAACGACATACAATTAACTGCATACATTTAAAGTGAACAATTTGATACATTTTGATTATAACTTAGTCAACCAACACCACAATCAAGAAAAGGAATGCCCATCCTCCCCAAATTTCCTCATGCTCATTTTAATTCCTCCTTTCCTGCCGTTTGCAAACACATTCTCATTCCCAGGCAACCAGTGATCCGGTATATGTCCCTACAGATTTTCCTGTATTTTCCAAGAATTTTTATAAATGAGATCATATACTATGTACTCATTTTTTACTGGCTTCTTTCACTCAGCATAATTATTCTGAGATTTATGCTTGTCACTGCATGTACTATGAATTCATTCCTATCCCCATCCCTTCCCTGGCAGCACTGTGCACACACCCGAGCACTTCCCAGGTTGGCATGAGAGCCAATAGTACTGCTGCATCCCCAAAAGTAGGAAGGCGCCTTAGTGCAACTCTGGGAGGGGTTGGCAGCAGCCCTGGACCCACGCATGAATGCTTTCCTGGATGGTTGGAAAGCCCACCGTGCCACTGGAGTCCCAATGATTGGCCAATGCTCAGAACCCTTGAAGAAGACCCACCCACCAAGCACAGAGGCTGGCATGAGCATAAGAAAAGGCAGCATCAGATATATGTGCACATGCAAGTGCTTTCCCAGATGGCACAAATACCCGTAGTAGTGCTATGGTCACACAACT
This sequence comes from Diceros bicornis minor, assembly GCF_020826845.1. Taxonomy (NCBI): domain Eukaryota; kingdom Metazoa; phylum Chordata; class Mammalia; order Perissodactyla; family Rhinocerotidae; genus Diceros; species Diceros bicornis. The sequence goes on from NW_026691154.1 coordinate 14,586, forward strand.
GGGTACGTGTCTCCGTGTGGCGGCAACTCTGAGCCCAGTGTGAATGCTTTCTCAGCGGGTGGGAACACCCACAGTACCCATGCAACTTCCAGCATATGGGGTGGGATCAGAAACACAGCTCATGCTTCCCCCACAGTGGTAGGAGGTGGAATCTGTGACCTGATACTAGCACAAATATGCAGGCAAAAGATTAGTTCATCAAACACCATAAGAAACTACAGTAAAAATTCAGAGCAGAAGGAAATGACAAGTCTCCAGAAACCAACCTTGAAGTCACAGAAATTTACAATCTAAATGACAGAGAATTCAAAATAACTGTCATAAAGAAACTCACCAAGTTACAAGAATGTTCAGACAGTTCGATGAACTCAAAATAAAATTAATGAGGAAAAGGAATACTTCAGCAAAGAGAATGAAACTATTAAAAAAAAAGCAGAAATTCTGGATATGAAGAACATAATTAATGAGATAAAAAAGAATCTAGAATCCTTAAAAAATAGATCTGATGTTATGGATGAAAGAATTAGTGATTTAGAGGATAGAAATATAGAAATGCTTCCAGTGGACGAAGAGAGAGGACTCAGATTTTTAAAAAATGAAGGAATTCTTGGAGAAATATATGACTCAATTATAAAAGCAGCCTAAGAATTATACGTATTCCAGAGGGAGAAAAGAGGGAGAAAGGAGCAGAGAGCTTGTTCAAAGAATAATAGCTGAGAACTTCCCAAATCTGGGGAAGAACCGGACTTACAAATACATGAAGCCAACAGAATGCCTAATTACATCAATGCTAAAAGACTTTCTCCAAGGCATATAATAGTAAAATTGGCAAAAGCCAATGGCAAAGAAAAAATATTAAGGGAAGCGAGACAGAAGAAAATAACCTAAAAATGAACCCCTATCAGGCTTTCAGCATATTTCTTGGTAGAAACTTTACAGGCAAGGAAAGAATGGAATGATATATTAAAAATACTGAAAGACAAAAACTTTCAGCCAAGAATACTCTATCCAGTGAAACGATCCTTATGATACAATGGAGAAATAAATGTTTTCCCAGATAAACAAAGGCTGAGGGAGTTCATCGCCACTAGATCTCCCATACAAGCAATGATCAAGAACGCCCTCATACCTGAAACAAAAAGAAGGTAAATGTCTACAAAGCTTTGAGCAAAGAGATAAATAGACAGACAAAATCAGAAAGCTACAGCTCTGCTTCACAACAGGGTAGCAAATACTTAATTATAACTTAAAAGAAGAAGGGAAGGAAAGCATCAAAAGTAACTATAAACACTTCAGCTTAGTCACAAATGCACAACACAAAAATAAATAACTTGTGACAACAATAACTCAGAAGGAGAAGAGGAAAGGAACGGAACCTGCTTAGACTAATGGAGATAAGAGTCTCTCAGAAGATGGACTATGTCATCTATGAGATCTTCATACAAACCTCACAGTAACCAGCAAACAAAAAGTCAGAGCAGAGCCATAGATCATAAAAAAAGATAAAACCTCCACAGAAAACCCCCAAAATGAAATGGTAGTCAGAAAGACAAAGGAAGAGAAACAATGGAAATATAGATTAGGTGGGATTAAGCCCTCATGTATCAATAATCACTCTAAATGTAAATCGATTGAATTCTCCAATCAACAGACACAGAGTGGTGGGGTGGATTAGAAAACAAGACCCAACAATACGCTGCCTCCAGGAAACACATCTGAGCACAAAAAACAAACAGGCTCAGAATGAATGGATGGGAGACAATACTGCAAGCAAATGGCAAATAAAAGAAAGTAGGTGTTTCCATACTTATATCAGACAAAGCAGACTTCAAGATAAAAAAAGACTATGAGAGACAAAGAGGGGCAGTATATAATGATAAAGGGGACTTTCCACCAAGAGGACATAACACTTATAAAGATATATGCACCTAACACAGCAGCGCAAAAGAATATAAAGCAACTATCAATAGACCTAAAGGGAGAAATTAACAGCAACACAATAATAGCAGGGGACCTGAACAACCCACTTACATCTACGGATAGATCATGCAGAGAAAGGCAACAAGTAAATAGTGGAATTAAATGAAACATATGATCAGATGAACTTAATTGATATATAGAGAGCATACCCTCCCAAAACAGCAGAATACACATTCTTCTTAAGTGCACATGGAACCTTCTCAAAGATATACCATATGCTGTGAAACAAGGCAAGCCTGAATAAATTTAAGATTGAAATCATATCAAGCTTCTTTTCTGACCATAATGCTATGACACTAGAAATCAACTACAAGAAAAAAGATGGGGAAGTCACAAATATGTGGAGACTAAAGAACACACGACTGAAGAACCATTGGATCAATGAACAAATCAAAGGAGAAATCAAAAAATACCTGAAGACAAAGGAAAATGAAAAGACAACCAAACAACTCTTATGGGATGCAGCAAAAGCAGTTCTAAGACGGAAATTCATAGCAATGCAAGCGCACCTCAACAAACAAGAAAAATACCAAATAAGTAACCTTAAACTACACCTAATAGAACCAGAAAATGAAGAACAAATGAAGCCCAAAGTCAGCAGAATGAAGGAAATAATAAAAATTAGAGCAGAAATAAATGAATTAGAGACTAAAAAAACAGTAGAAAGGATCAATGAAATAAAGAGCTGGTTCTTTGAGAAGACTGAAACAAAATTGACAGACCCTTAGCCAGACTCACTAAGAAAAAAAGAGAGAAGCCTCAAAGACCTAAAATTAGAAATTAAAGGGGAGAAATTACAACAGATACCACAGAAATCAAAAGGACAATAAGAGATGGGCCGGCCCCATGGCTTGGTGGTTAAGTGCGCGCGCTCCGATGCTGGCGGCCCGGGTTTGGATCCCGGGCACGCACCGAGGCACCACTTCTCCATCCATCCTGAGGCTGAGTCCCGCATACAGCAACTAGAAGGATGTGCAGCTATGACATACGACTATCTACTGGGGCTTTGGGGGAAAAAATAAATAAATAAAATCTTTAAAAAAAAAAAAAATTGTTTGGGCCGGCCCCGTGGCTTAGCGGTTAAGTGCGTGCGCTCCGCTGCTGGTGGCCAGGGTTCGGATCCCGGGCACGCACTGATGCACCGCTGCTGAGGCAGCGTCCCACATACAGCAACTAGATGGATGTGCAGTTATGACATACAACTATCTACTGGGGCTTTGGGGGGAAAAATAAATAAATAAAATCTTTATTAAAAAAATAATAAAATAAAAAGGACAATAAGAGAATACACTGGACAATTTACATGCCACCAATTTCGATAACCTAAAAGAAATAGATAAATTCTTAGATTCTTACAACCTCCCAAAACTGAATCAAGAAGAAATAGAGAAAATGAACAGACCAATCACAAGTAAAGAGATCAAAATGGTCATCAAAACCCTCCTAAAAAAACAGAAGTCCAGGACCGGATGGCTTCTCTGGAGAATTCTACCAAATATTCAAACAAGATTTAATACCTATGCTTCTCAAACTATTCCAAACAGTTGAAGAAGATGGAACACTTCCTAATTCATTCTATGAGGTCAACATCACTCTGACAGCAAAAGCAGGCAAGGACAGCACAAAGAAGGAATATTACAGGCCAATATCACTGATGAACACAGATGCAAAAATCCTCAACTAAATATCAGCAAATCGAACACAGCAATATATTAAAAGGATCATATACCATGATCAAGTGGAATTTATACCAGAGATGCAGGGATGGGTCAACATCCGCAAATCAATCAATGTGATACACCATATTAAGAAAATGAGGAATAAAAATCACATGATCCTCTCCACAGATGCAGAGAAAGGATTTGACAAGATCCAACATCCATTTATGATAAAAACTCTCAATAAAATAGGTATAGAAGGAACGTACCTCAACACAATAAAGACCATATATCACAAACCCACAGCCAACATCATACTTAATGGCGAAAAACTTAAAGCCATTCCTCTGAGAACAGGAAGAAGACAAAGGTGCCCACTCTCGCCACTCGCATTCAACATAGTACTGGAGGTTTTGGCCAGAGCAATTAGGCTGGAAAAAGAAATAAAAGGAATCCCAATTGGAAAAGAAAAAATGAAACTCTTGCTGTTTGCAGATGACATGATTGTAAATATAGAAAACCCTAAAGAATCCATCAGAAAACTATTAGAAATAATCAACAACTACAGCAAAGTTGCAGCGTACAAAATCAACTTACAAAAAGCAGTTGCATTTCTATACCCTAACAATGAACTAACAGAAAGAGAACTCAAGAATACAATCCCATTTACAATTGCAACAAAAAGAAAAAAGTGTCTAGGGATAAATTTAACCAAAGAGGTTAAAGACCTATACAATGAAAACTATAAGACATTATTGAAAGAAATCAATGATGACCTGAAGTAATGGGAAGATATTCCATGCACATGGATTGGAAGAATAAACACAGTTAAAATGTCCATATTACCTAAAGTAATCTACAGATTCAAAGCAATCCCAATCAAAATCCCAATGACATTCTTCATAGAAACAGAACACAGAATCCTAAAATATATATGGAATAACAAAAGACCTCAAATAGACAAAGAAATCCTGAGAAGAAAGAACAAAGCTGGAGGCATCACAATCCTAACTTGAAAATATATTACATAGCTATAGTAATCAAAATGGCACAGTACTGGCACAAAAACAGACTCATAGATCAATGGAGCAGAACTGAAAGCCCAGGAAAAAAACCACACATCTGTGGTCAGTTAATCTCTGACAAAGGAGCCAAGATCATACAATGGAGAAAGGAAAGTCTCTTCAATAAATGCTGTTGGGAAAACTGGACAGCCACATGCAAATGAATGAAAGTAGATCATTATCTTCCACCATACACAAAAATTAACTCGAAATGGATAAAAGACTTGAATCTAACACTTGAAACCATAAAACTCCTAGAAGCAAATATACGCAGTACAGTCTTTGACATCGGTCTTAGCAGCATCTTTTCCAATACCATGTCTACTCAGGCAAGGGAAAGAAAAGAAAAAATATACAAATGGGACTACATGAGACTAAAAGCCTTCTGCAAGGCAAAGGAAATGATGAACAAAACGACAAGACAGGGCCGGCCCCGTGGCTTAGTGGTTAAGTGCGCGTGCTCCGCTACTGGCGGCCCAGGTTCGGTTCCCGGATGCGAATAGACGCACCTCTTGTCCGGCCATGCTGAGGCCGCGTCCCACATACATCAACTACAAGGATCTGCAACTATGACATACAACCATCAACCGGGACTTTGGGGAAAATAAAAAGGAGGAGGATTGGCAATAGATGTTAGCTCAGAGCCGGTCTTCCTCAGAAAAAAAGTGGAGGATTAGCACGGATGTTAGCTCAGGGCTGATCTTCCTCACAAAAAAAAAAAAAAGGAAAAGACAACCCACCAACTGGGATAAAATATTTGCAAATCATATATCTGACAAGGGGTTAATCTCCAAAATATATAAACAACTCATACTACCCAACAACAAAAAAACAGATAATCCAATCTAAAAATGGGCAGAGGATATGAACAGACATTTTTCCAAAGAAGATATACAAAAGATCAACAGACACATGAAAAGATGTATAACATCACTAATTGTTAGGGATATTCAAATCAAAACTACAATGAGAGATCACCTTACACCTGTCAGAATGGCTATAATTCCCAAGACAAAAAATAACAAATGTTGGAGAGGATAAGGAGAAAAGGGCACCCTCACACACTGCTGGTGGGAATGCAAACTGGTGCAGCCACCAGGGAAAACAGTATGGAGATTTCTCAAAAACTTAAAAATAGAAATAGCATACCTTTCAGCTATCCCACTACTGGGTATTTATCCAAAGAAATTGAAATCAACAATTCAAAGAGATTTATGCACCCCTGTGTTCACTGCGGCATTATTTACAATAGCCAAGACATGGAAGCAACCCAAGTGCCCTGCTACAGATGAATAGATAAAGAAGATGTGGTATATATACAATGGAATACTACTAAGCCAGAAAAAAAAGACAAGATCATCCTGTATGCAACAACATGGATGGATCTTGAGGGTATGAAGTTAAATGAAATAAGCCAGACAAAGACAAATATGCCTGATTTCACTCATATGTAGAAGATAAACATACACAGGGATAAAGAGAACAGATTAGTGCTTACCAGAGGGGCTGGGGGCTGGGGCTGGGGGTTGTGTGAAAGTGTTAAAGGGGCACATATGCATGGTGATGGATAAAAGTTAGACTATTGGTGGTGAGTAGGATGCAGTCTATACAGAAATTCACAGATAATAATGAACACCCGAAATTACACAATGTTAAAACCCTTTATAATTTCAATAAAATAATTAAAAAAGAAAAAAAATAATTCATTCTTTTTTATGGTTGAATAGTATTCCACTGTGGGGATATACCACACTTTGTGTATCCGTTCACCAGTAGATGGACATTTGGGTTGTTTTCCGTTTTTGTCTACTATAAATTGGTTGTTATCAACATGTGTGTACAAGTCTGTGTATAGACATACGGGTTTATTTCCCTTGGATGGATTCCTAGGGGAGGAATGGCTGGGTAGACGTATATAATTATTAAAGATGCATCCAAGCTATTTTTCACCAGCACTCGATGAGAGTTTCAGTGACTTGACATCTTCAACAACACTTGCTATAGTCAGTTTTTTTAATTATAGCCATTCTCAAGTATGGTGGAATCTCATGATGACTGTCACTTACATTTCCCCAATGACTCATGTAGTGAAGGAGAAGGCAAGCCACACACAGACTGGGAGAAAACATCTGCAAAACATATCCCTAGAAAAGGATGTGTATTTTTAATATATAAAGAGGTCTTACAACCCAATAGTAAGAAGACAAGCAACACGTCATGGCTTACCAGCAGACAGCAGATCAGGCCTGTGATGAGCACCAGGATTCCCACCAAACAGCTGAGGATGAGGGCCCAGACAGGGTGGTCTGGGGAGACATGTGCTGGGGTGAGCCACCTCCTGTCATCGCCCCAAGGCTCCTGCTGACCCCACTGTGCCTCAACCATCATTGACAAGGGTTGGCCAACTCTCCTCATCATCCAAGACGCTGTGCGCATGGTTCTCTTAGATGAGGCACAGCATCAAGATGCTCGCCAGCTACCGTGGGCTGGGGCTTCCTGCAGGTTTACCAGGCTTATCAGTCAAGGTGTCATCTCTATTGGGAGAATATTCTGGAAATGAATGAAATGGAGAAGGCATGTGAATGTGTTTCACTCTTTTTAATTAAACTTTTTAGACGCAGAAAAATAAACGGAACAGTCTCATAAACATCCATCATCTAATTTAACCATGTATATTCCATCTAATTAAAACAATATTTCATCAATTTATAAATTATTAACACTTGCCACCCTTGATTCATCCCATGTTTTCAATGAAATATTAAAGTCAAGTAGACATCATGATGTTTCACCCCATTTTAGTTTCCATCTCTAAAAAGTGAGCACACTTTGCTACAAAATCCAAGACCATTATCACAGAACAAAAATGTAATAAATTAAACCAAATTCATACCTCTGGGCACAGAGGACTGCATTTGGGCTGGACTTTCTTATGACGGCCGGGGGGAGAATGGGTCATCACAGTTGGCAAGCTTATGGGATCTCTCTAAATTTGTAAATTCCCACTCAAAAGTGTTCTTCCGTGCCTAGAAACACATTCATCCCCTTCTCCTTTATCTATTTGCTTAATATTAATTTTCTAGGATTAAGCTACTATGTAATATCCTGCAGGAAGTCTTCTCTGATTTCCACCTGCAAGTATGAGTTTGTTCACATCAAATAATTGATAAATTTCAATTCTCTATTCCTGTTATTGCCAGCTACAACATAAACTCCAGGAGGGTAGGACACACAGCACCCAGTGGGCATGGGGGGAGGGGTGCAGGTCCCCCTACTTGTACCTCTATCCAGACAACCTCTTAGAGGTGTGCTGTCTGATATGCAGCAGCAACAAGTCTCTTTTTAAATTAACATTAATTTTAGTTACATAAAATACAAATTCTAGTACCTCAGTAACATTAAATATCAGTAACAATAAAGACCAGTCACAATACCATCCTTTGAGGACTCAACAGCCACATGCAGCTATGCACTGGACAGCACAGATAGAACATTCCACCACTGCAGAAAGTTCCAGCGCATTGGTGCTCATCTAGAGTGGGACTTGGCAAATTATATCCTGTGGATCAGGAACCACATGACCACCAAACCAGTAAGTCTGCTTCACACACAGCTGGAGTCCCTCACTGACCATCTGGCCCAGTGGCTCTCAGTGCAGAGATAAGGAAACAAAAGTCCAGAGAGGGGAGGTGATTAGTTTGAGGTCACAGAGCTGTCTAGGAGAAGGTGAGGGCCTCCTATACTACACTGGTGTCCTTTTCTCTCTCTCAATGGTGGGTAAAGACTGGGGGACTATGCCACCTCCTGCCAGCCTGAGAAAGTTCAATGATCTCTCAGCCCCAGGCATCCAGAGTCCCCAGAAAGGCCTCACTTCCTTTTACAATGACCAGGGAGCCTTACCATCCCCAAGGACACTCTTCCTGTCCAGAGTCAAGTTCTGCAGCTGGGTACCATTCTGGGTCAGCCGCAGGAATTCCTCATAGATGGCAACTCTGTCCAGTCTCTGTACCAAGGCGGCAAGGTACACAGGGAGTCCACTCCAGTGTGGTTACTGTGGGGGACAGACCTGGAAGGGCACAAAGGATGAACAAGGGTGCCTGGAATTCTACCCTGATTCTAGATTCCCTGCTTCTGGGTCCTGTCCAAGAGGACATTTTGCAATAATGTAAACACTTGTCTGCACTACCAAATACACTCATTATTAGCCCCATGTTGTTATCGAGCACTTAAAATGTGGCTAGTGTGTGTGAGTGAGGAACTGAATTTCTCATGTAATTTCATTTCAAGTAATTAATTTATAAATAAATAACTACAGGGAGAACATTTTTGAAACTTTGGAGTAAGGACTTCTGCAAATGCATAAAAACAATGAGAACACTGGTAAAAATGGTCGAAATCATCTTTTCAGAAGTCTAGAAATTAATCAAAGGCTTGTAAGAATCTGAGGGTTTAGTGAAGACACACGGTGGAATCTTGATAAAGGGAGCAAACTTTGTGGCACTACAACTTTCACTATTCCCATCCTGCTCTCACAATATCCTCCATAACTTTGAAAGCCATCAGTCTCAGAACCATGGTAGCTGAGACAACCAGCAGCCCAGCAGCCATAATGGGTTTGGAGCTCTGAAAAGACCCATCCCCATCGAACTCTCACTAGCTGACCTGCCTGGCAGCTCCCCGAAAAAGCCCCATGTTCAGGGCTTGACGTTACTTGACTCAGAGCTTGGCCAGGGTGGAAAGTCTGTCCCCAGGACACTTGATAAAAATATTCAGGGCTAATTGTTTTCTATTGTAGTTGCCTGAGGGAGTGATACCAGCTGAGACAGGCAAGAGGTGAGCCAAAAACTTAGAAGAAAAATTGGGGGAATGAGATGTCCACAGGGGGCTTTGAAAAGCTCCAGTGTATTTGTGGGCATCTAGAAGGCCACAAGTGCTCAGGGCTGTGGCACGCCCAGGAAAGACTTGAGAACATCTTAATCTCTCACCTCTAGTTGAAGGGTTAGCTTAATATCTGAAAACTTGGTTATGTATTACACAATATTAATAGAATACGGGCCAATACCATGCAATCTCCATCACATATACAGAAAAGAATTTCACAAAATACAACGCCCTTCATGTCTAAAAAAGAAAACACTCAACAAATTAGGAATAGAAAAAATCTTTCTCAACCTATAAACAGCATCGATGAAAAACCCACGGCTAACACCATATTCAATGGTGAAAGACTGAAAATTTCCCCCTAAGGCCAGGGACAAGACAATGATTCTTCCCATATCTCGTATGTTAATCACAGGTACTAGAGGTTCTAATGAGGGCAATTAGGCAAGAAAAAGGAATAAAGAAACCCAGATTGGAAGGGAAGAGGTAAAACTATTTGTTTTGCAGATGAGAAGATATTGTATATAGAAAAACCTAAAAAATACACTCCTCCCCACACATAATATGTCAATCGTATCCTAATAGGTGTATAAAAAATTTAAATTGCCCCATGTGTTTAGTGGCTAGACTATTGGAGAGCACAGTTAGACTGCTGATATTTGTTGAAAGTCTCCAGAAGAGGAGGAGGAGGAGGATGCTGGAGGTTGGTGACACTAAACGTTAATGCTTTCCTCATCCCCCCAAAACCTATGGAAGGAGATGTTAGGATTAGCTGACAGGGATGTGGGGCAGAATGGGCACGATGTAAGTGACTTCCAGATCAATGATGTGTCACGGGAGCTCAGAGTCATCAGCCACCAGCTCAGCCAATGCTTCCAATCTCCTCAACCTACATCAAGTCGGTGACCAGGCAGGAATGAAATATGTCTCAAAGCTGGCTGCCTCTGTAGAGCTTGGTGACCTAGAACAAACATGAGGGAGAGTGGGTGAGGTGGAGGTCTCCCGGGGACGCAGGGGGCCACTGGAGCCAGTGAAAGATCACAGACCTTGGGGCAAGGGAGACCTGACTTCTAATCCTGGCTCTTCCCCTAACTCACTGTGTGACCTTTGGCACAATACTCCCCTTTCTGAGCTTCAGTTTACCCATGCGAGAAATGGGGAAGGCAGCTAGGACATCACATCTGGACACTGAGAGAACCCAGACATGCAGGGAAAGTGAAGGGTTGAAACAATCACACAACAGATGTAAGTCAGACAGAGGAATGACGGTGCCCTCAGGGCAAGGAGAGACGGGAGAGGGAGACCCCACCTGGTCCTGGGTGTCCCTCAGCAGGGCAGTGTACTCCGAGGATGTGGGCTCCGAGTTGTTGAGGTTCCAGCTGATGATGTAGAAATGTAGCTGGTGCTCTTTCTTGATGGATAAACTCCAGGCTGCAGAGCCTGGAGCCACCGAGAGGAAGAGCAGACAGGTGGAGATTCTCAGCTCCCTGCACAGAGGCATGGTGGCCCACGGGGTCAGGGTGGTGGGTGCAGACAGCGTCCACACTGGTGGCTGGCCCATCCTTCTCAGGCCTGGGGAGAGAGGGATGTGGGGACTCTAGAGAGAGGTCCTGAAAGCTCTGGGGGTGGGGGCCAGACCAGGAAGGAAGAAATGGGAGGACAGTGGGGAGACAGAGAGGGGTGGTCACAAAAATGGTCATTAGGGGCAAATGCTCAGGGGAGGGTCTCACCTGAGGGAGACCAGTCTGCAACTCGAGTAGAAGGGACCCAGGCTGCTCTTCTTAAACAAGGATCCAGCTGGGGAGGAAGGAGGAGGAGCAGGAGGGACAGGGGTTGGGGGAGGGGCTGGGTGGGAATTAACCCACCAGGAGCTGCTGGGACCAGGGTCTCACCAGGATCTGCAGGACCCTCTCAGTGGAGTTGAACGTGGCTGAGCCGTTGCTCATGTGTGATGAATACCGAAGGGTGGAGATGGTGACATTGACTGTGAGGGTCTTCAGGTTGTGCCCCAAAGCTGCAAGACGAGAGGGAGAGCGATGGCCATCTCTGAAAGCTGGCCTGAGACCACACCAGAGTCCTGTACTCATTATAATCTGTCGTCTTCTGTCCCAGTGGCACCACCACCCACCCGTGTGGTCACCCAAGTCAGAACCAGCATATCTGCTCAGCTCCTCCTCCCTCCCAGTAACACCCATTCACCTTGCACACTGGTCCTCACATACACTCCCTCTCTCCATCCCTGTCCTAGCTCAGGTCTTAACGTCCTTCACCCGGATCAACACCCCAGCAGACTCACTCGATGCTCTGTCTAAATGATGTTCTACGTGGACTACTAGAAGAATCTTTCTGAAATGAATACCTCACTAGGGCCACCACTGCTCTAGTACCACCCATGGCTCCCTATGGCCTTCAGTGTTTAGTTCAACCTTCTTGACCTGGCACTCAAGGCTCTACTCAATCTGGCTCCTGCTGATCTTTCAGTCTCATTTTATTCATCTTCTGCAGGTTAAACATTATGCTTCTTGCAACCCAAATTCGTTTCAATTCTCCCCATAGGGCATGTTGTTTCTGGCCGGAGCCTTTGCTCATGGAATCCTCTCTGCCAGGAAAACCCTTCATCCTCTATTTGCCAGGTACCCTCCTACTCATTCTTAAAGACTTCATTCTGGTGTAACTTTCTCTAGCAAGCTCTTCCCCTCCAAATTATGCCAGGTGCCTCTCCCCAAAATATCCCACATTGTATTATAATGGTGTGTTAATTTCACAAGACTAGGGGCTCTCTGAGGGCTGGCCTCAGACTGAATCGTTGGTATAATCTTTGTGATCAGCATGATTGCTCTAAAACCAGAATTTCACACCCTGGCTTCCCAGCTCCTGGATCACAACTGGCTCGTGGGGGAGTGGTGCCAGAGAGCTTCTCTTGGGAAGGAAAAGGGGCCCCCAGATACCTGTGGTGGCTTCTGGTGGCACAGGTGATGATCAAGTATGCAGGGACGTGGTGGCCGGCTCGGGAGCTGTGGAGAGGGCTGTCAGCAGGGAGGGACAGAGTGGGAGGAGCCTCCAGGCTCACACGGGCTCCAGCACTGGCTTTCTCAGGACCACCATTCACAGGTGAAGCATAAATGAGAGTGAGGGGATGGGTGACTGTGTGAGCAGAGGGATGAACAAGCCTGTTGGTGAGAGGAGCCCAAGAGAGAGAGATAGGTGAACAAGAGAGACTGAACTTGGAGGAGAGACAGATAGACAGGCAGAAAAATGGGCAGATGGATAGGATACCTGGAAAAGGAGGACCAAGGGGGGGGCTTTAGGAAAATTAAAGTGAAAACCACGTGGGGTCAGAATGTGGTGGAGAACATGTTTGTGTCTAAGGCTTTCTCACACTGGGCTGGGACTCTCCACCAGAACCTGGGCGGGAGAGAAGGGATGATTTAGGGCCCTTCCAGGTGCTTCCCTCACCAAGGACAGCAGGTGAAGGAGAACAAATGCTCCCCAACCCCAAATGCAGACGGGACACAGGAGATCAGGGCCAGGAATACTCATTGGTGGTAGTCGGGGCCACGGCTCCATAGGTGTAACCTGTGGAGAGAAGGCGAGAGGAGCTGAGCAAGAGTTGGGGTGAACATAAAGAATTAAGGGAGAGGAAGGATGTAGGGACCTTTGTGGGAAAAGCAGAGGGGAAAGCAGCGGGGACGAGTGGAGGGGTGTTCAGGGGGAAGGCAACGAGATGGAAGGTGGCTGGACCCAGTGATCACACAGTGATGAGAAGACTGAACCCAGACCAGGAGGATAGAGAGATGGATCATAGCTCACTTTAGAGCAACGGAGGGAACACAGAGCTCCGACTGGGAGAGAGAGTGTGGCTGTAGCACAGCCCCTCACCACCGACGTAGAGGCTGTCCCCGTCCAGGGTGAAGGCGCCCAGGTGGGTGACACACTGGGTCTCATGGCTCAGCTTCCAGTAGAGTCCCTCTCTGTCCAGCCCGGGACCTGTGGAGGTCAGAGTGGAAGGTGCAGATCATGTCCACCCCAGTGGCTGCCCCATCCTTCTCAAGCCTGGGTGAGGAAGATCATGGGGATGTGGAATACTGAGCAGGGTCATTCTGGGTGTGGATAGCGAGAGAGGGGAAGGGAGGAGGCTGATGGAGATGCTGAAGGGGCTGCTCTGATGCCTGCAGGGTCTCTCCTAGGTGTCTCCCGTGTGAGACACCCACCTCACAAGTAAGGCCTGGCTTCTTTTAGGATGTGGAGGGGGGCCTGTGAGTGGCAAAGAGGGGTGAACACACAGACCTGTGTGAGGGGGTGCCTGCAGGTCTGCACGGACAGCAGCGAGAACAGTCAGTGCCCTGTGCCATCTGACACATGCAGGCAAGAAAGTACCGTTATGTTCTCTCGGTTCTACATTCCAAGGTCTTTTCTTTCTACTTCTTTCCTACTCCACAGCCATCACCCAGGCCTAGGGAACAATCATCTTATTCCTAATCTTATTCCCAGCACCTCCCATCTTGCCTACTAAGTCTTCATTCTTAACCATGAAGTCCATTTTAACCCACGTGCTTAGACCAAACGCTAATCACATCATCCTTCTACTCGCATCTCTCCAGAGTCTTCCCACTGGTCTTAGAACAGAGTCCCAAGTCACCCCTGATCTGGTCCTGCCTGTCCTCCCCTCGCAAGTGTGGCTCACACCGCTCCCCCTGAGTTGACTCGGCTCGGCCATCCCTGTTCTCAGTTCATGGACACACCAGGCTCTCTGCTTCAGGGGTGTCCTCATGCGGGTCCCTCTGCCTGAAACGCTCTCTTGAACACACTCCCACACCCTCACTCCACTCTAACCCTCCGACCAGCTAAATCCAGTCCCAACTCCAGCTCTCAAGCTAAATATCAGTCCTTCTCAAGAGGGCTTCTCTGCCCGCTCATGTTGATTCCCCTTGTGCCAAACTCCCACATCACTCTTATCATTAACTTTTCAAAATCCAAATTCCCAAATACAATATAAATTCCATGGAGGTGGGACAAGGTCTCTCTGGTTCTCCAGGTCCCCATGCATGTGTCCCAGGGCCTGGCTCATGAGATGAGGAACCATCCCGGTTTGTCTAGGACTGCCCTGGTTTGAACACTAAACGTCCTGTGTCCTGGAAAACCCCACTGTCCTGAATAAACGAGGATGGTTGGTCACCATAAATTATACACTCAAAGACTATCTATTGCATGACAAGCACACATTCCCCTCAAGAACATCACAGGAAAGCTAGAATGAAAAAGGCACACACACATACACACACAATTAGTAGAGGCCAACAACTAAATACAAAATTACTTAACAAGATTCTCTGCAACGTGAATCATCAGACCGTTATTTCAGAAAAGTTTCAAAAACAAAGTTAATTCCCTTTAAAAGGCAAGGTGGTGAGGACAGTCTTTTTGGAGACTAGCGCCCTTCCCTTCAATCTACAGTGTTGTTTAGTACTCCTCCAAATGATTTGAAATGTCATAAAGAAAAAAAATGCTCAAAATAAATCTGGCTACTGGCAAATTCAATTTTAAATTTCTTATTAATACAAAGAAGTTCAAATCATCTTTTTCCCTGAATGCTCCTTTATTTCAAATTTTTGTGGATCATTTATAGGACTTTAGAACTCAAATTGAATGGGTCTAAGGAATGTTGTTGAGTATCCCTGCTAATATTTCATGGGATGTCTTCTAATACTACATACACATGCAAAACATTTCTGTATTTATATTATATATAAATCCTGACTTTTGAGTATTATGCAATGCAAGTAAATCTATATTTTCTTCTATAATACACATTTGCAGTTATTTACGTTTGTTTCATGTGTTTTTACTTGCATGTAACTGTACTTACTGAAATATTTACCACACAGAACCACACACAGCTTACCATATTTCCATCCATCCAACATCAATAATATTTCTCAAGATACCCTCACTCTCAATGACTCCCTGTGGTGAGAACCTGAGCCCAGGAAAGCCCACTGGCAGGTCTTCTGCACAACGGAGGCTGCCGGAACCTGTTGGTACCAGGTCCACAGGGTACTCACCTGGTCACACAGAAATCCATGGATCAGCGAGGACAGGTGGACCCTGAGCCTGGTTTCACCTCAAACTTGATCTCCACGGATGCTTCTTGTGTCTGAGGGGGGAAAAAAAAGCACAAACAAGCTTTTGAGGCCTTTTATAGGGTGTTGGATGGAAAGTTCACCCCATTCACTTTTCTTTTTCGTATTTACTGATTTAACTGTAACCGTTGGTTGTGACTGGATTTTCCCGATTCCTATCCAGCCACCTGCTGCTCCCAGAGAGGGGAGAAAGCAGCTTCGTGCTGTGTGCACTTGAGTCGCTCAACTCACTTGGCTGGACAGAGACTTTTTGGTGACTCTGGACCCTTTAAACAAGCTTGTCATTTAGGGACCCTGTAAGTGACTCGCTGACTTGTCAACAATTTCCACACTTCATTCAGGGCTCGGGAGATTTTCAGACCCTGGAGCAGGTTTCCCAACCTCGGCATCACTGACATTTGGGGCTGGATAATTCTCTGTCAGGCTGTCCTGGGCCCTGGAGGACGCTGAGCAGCATCCCTGCCCCCCCCTCTAGATGCCAGGAGCGCCCCATTTGTAACAACACAAACACCGTCTGCAGATGCGGATAAGCCCTCTGGGGACAAAATCACACGGAGGACGATGACGGGGACTCTGAAGAGGGGACGGCGGCGCCTGGAGCCAGGAGGAACAGCAGCCTCGGGCGCCCTGAGCAAACAGCCCAGGGGAAATGGGGCTCCGGGAGGACGGAGGGAAGCCGGGCCCCGGCGGGGCTGCCCCTGGCCCAGGCCCCTCCGTGGACCGTGACTGGAGCCGGGACCGCCCGCCGCTCACCGCGCTCCGCCCCTTCGGGCGAACATCCACGGGAATGCGGTCCGCTCCGAAAAGATGGAACACACCTTGCAGAACGCCCGCTCCATCCACGGCGCCGCACGCGCTTCCGGTTCCGGTCTCAGGCGGTCGTTCGGGGAGGACGAACGTTTGGGGAATGCCGGTTGAGGCGGCGGGCGAGGCGAGGCCGCGCACCACAACCTCGGGGTAGGTGTCTAGTTTCTAGAGTGAGTGAGAAGCTGGAAAGCGGTCTGGGTCAGCTCCAGGGACAGGGACAAAATCCAGGGCGGGGCTGTGTGCGGGAACCAGTTCTAGGGGCCGGCTGTGGGCGGGGACAAGGCTGTGAGTGACAGCAGGCCGGGGAGGCGCTTCTGTGGGCGGGAACAAGGCTCCCGGAGGGGCAATGAGCCGGGACCAGGCTGTGGGCGTGGACCAGGCTGTGGGCTGAGCCAGGCCCGAACGTTGTGGGCGGAGACCAGTTCCAGGGGCGGGAAGAGGCGGGCGTGTGGCTGGAATAATTCAGGCAGACTTCACAGGGGGAGGAAATCAGCTCCAGGGGTGGGGCTGGAGGCGAGGCTTTCTGTGGACCCCTAGACTGTACAGGTAGCTGGATGTTGAACAGCTGTTCTTCATTCCTCTCCCCACCTTTACACAGCCTCATAGAATGATGTGCCCATATTTAGAATTCTAAATTTTTTGTGCGTTTGCTGTTCTCAATTTCGTTAAAAAATTGGATCATATATTCACATTTGTCTACAACTTGCTGTTCCAAGCCAGTAGATAAGGATATAACGCTATTTTAATTTTAAAAATCTGGGGGGAGGTAGGCCCACGTCGTAGGTGCACGTATACGAAAACTTCAAAGAGTGGTGCAAAGTCAATAAAATATTCTCACTCTACCACTGTCTCCCGGTACTTTTGCACAGAGATAAACATCCTTTCCTCCTCTATCCTTCCAGACATACTGCGTATATGTGGGACTGTGTATATGTTCAAGCCCAAGAGGGATGTCCCCAAGCAAAACCTGAAGCCCATGAATTGTCTCATGCATCATAAGTTAATGAGAAGAGATTTAATTTTTTGGTGGAAGGAGATGAACCAGTGATGAATCCATAGGAAGACAACAAAGAAACAAGAGAATTTTACCATTTAAAATGTCAAAGGAAAAAGTGAGAAAGAAAATGTATTCATACTATCTGACGTAGCACATCTCTGGATAAGATTCATATGCTATAAAATTGTAAACACTTATGTCATAAAACAGAGGACATCGAATTTTGAGTTATCCTAATTCATTAAATAGTTATATTGGGCAAGGGGAATTATGTTTTTAACATATGTAAGAACTCTTCATGCTGATTTTTTTCAGAGAAGAAAGAAACTATAAATAGTCAAAACCTGAAGAATGAAAAAGCTGTATGAGTAGCTAATTTAGAAATATAGATTTTCAACCAGAAAATTAAAGAAGTTGTTTTTGGAACCAGAGTCAAGAGTGGGGAAGGTAGTTTTTCATTATCAGGTTTGAAGTATTATTGGGGAGATGTGCGTATACATACACACATATGCACACACACGGGAGCCTGAATTTGTATTCCAAAGGGATCATCTAACTCTACAAAGAATTTGTAAAAAGGATTCACTTTACAACAGTAGAATGTATTTTGAAAACTACAGACTTGAAGCATTAAAAAAGCTGTCATCATCCCGGTGGAAAAATGAATGGGGCATCACTTTCCAACCCACATGGTGATAAGCATTTTACATACATTACTCTTGACTTTTCTCACAGCAACCCATAAGGAAGATGGTATTATCTATCTCCATTTTGCAGATGAGGAAATTGGTGACAACAGATTGCTAAAATTTTCATATAAGTTCTCAATAGATATTGTTTTATGTTAAAATTGTTTATTGAATTTTCTTTTCATTAATAAAATGATATGTGTCACTCTTACAAATAAGCAAAGGCTGTGTAAAAACAATTTAGCAAAACTACAGTTTTCTTTTGATATAATTAAATATAACAATCACTTTATTATATTTCTGCTCTCTGCCTCACATCTACGAAGATATTTCCTATCCTAAAGGCTTACTAGAAAACTCTACTAAAAATCAAGAATCAGGGAATACCCATATTATGCAAGGTTCCTGAATACATGCAAAAAAAGCCATTATAACAAATTTTTGTACAAAAATCTTAGATCATTCATGAACTGATAACAACACAAATCATGATTAGGCAAGGTATTTCTGTAGAATGACAAATATTTAAACTTTAGACATTTAGAAAGGTAGTTCATTACAGTAACTAATGTGTATAAGAAGAATTTTTTCAAACTCACTAAATGCCAGGAAATTATTTGACAAAATGCACTGCAATATTATTCACAATAGCCAAGAGATGGAAACTACCTAATTGTGCATCCGTGGGTGAAAGGATGAAGAAAATCTAGGGCATCTATACAATGAAATATTATTCAGCCTTAAAAAGGAAGGAAATCCTGTATTCAGAATTGCTTGCCTGGATCATTTCAGTAGCCATGTGCTTTCTTCCTTAGTACCCTCTGATCCATTCGCCAACCAGGAACCAGGGTGATCCTTTTACAATGTAAGCGCCACAACCTCTAATGGATCCCTAAAACAGATTTTGGAGGTGGACTGCCTGGGTACCGGTTGTGTGACCTTGGTCAATTATATAACCTCTAATATTCCTCATCCATACAATAGAGGTTAATAGTATTGTCTCCATGGCATTGTTGTGAGGATTAAATGAGTGAATTCATGTCAGATGCCTAGCATGTGCCTGGCATATGGTAAGGCATCATGAAAAATTTAACTGTAATTATAACCAAATTAAATATTGTGATGGCCTATTAATTAAGTTAAACCATATGAAATTTCTAATATTCAACCATTTTGACCCATTATTATTGTTGAATAAATGATAAAACTCAGTCAAGGCAGGTTGCATAGAGTCAAAAAGGATTGGATAAATGAAAATATTTTTAGAAAAAATAAGCTGAAATAGATTGCTTTGTAATTTACAAAGCAGTTTCTCATACTTTGTTTCATTTAATCTCTATAGAATGCTTTTCAGGGTATTATTACCACTGTCTCTGAAGGAGTAACTGACTTTCCCCAAATCACACCACATTAAATAACACAATTAGAGTGGAAACATCATTTCAAGTATAAATCCCATATGATATTTTATTTCCCCTTCATAATAACATCTGTCCTCTCAGGAAAGTGAGGAAATAATGCTGATTCATAGGAACTTAGTCTTAAAGAGACATACTCTCAGATGATAAACACTATGTCTTTGAAACAAGGGTGTTGAGAGAAGAAACTTGGGACCAATGCTTTCTGGGTTTTCAAGTCCATGATTAGACTTCTGGTAAACAGCCAAAGAAGGGAAAGGGTGAAAAATAGTCCAGAATGAAAAAAGTTTGACGTATATGTAACTTTATTGATCACCTCAAGATTCTCTTTTTGTTTATGGTCTGTGTCACCCTACTAGAATATAAATGCTCTCAGGGTAGATGACTGCTATCGTGCAGCAAGTGGTAGGCGCTGAGTAAATATTTATTAAAGGAATGAAAGTGGCCTTGAATACATCTGCTCTTTACTCACCAGAGAACAGCCCCATAGCAGGCAAATGGCATCATTAACAAAATTTTAAAAATCATATCCTTATTAGCTCATAACCATGGATACAAGGCTCCCATTTATTTCATACTTTCTAAGTACTTCAGCATTCTGTTTTATTAGGGAGTGTTTCCACAGCCTTGCTGTAAAATAAAGCAAGACTTTTTGGCCCATTGATTGCTGTTTCCAGCAGAGCCCATCTCTATACTTACCTCTAAACAATGAACTATAGATTTGTTATCCCAATGAACAGCGATTTGTTATGGAACCTGTTTTATCAGTGTCATGCGAAGGTAGACATTTGACATGTCTTTAAGGGGTGATATGGATAATAATGTTGATGCAGAAGAAAACTAAAAATTCTCTCTGGTCTTTGTCAAGTGCATCTGGGTGAAGGGTATCTTGTTGTCACTGGATTTGAGAACTCAAAAAGACTCGCCCAACTCTTCATGTTACAGGTGAAGAAAATGAGGTCTAAAGAGGTTGAGAGATTTGACCAAGACTAATTCCTCGGACTAGAGAAAGATCTTCTGATTCTCAGCTGGCCACATTGTCATAAGATCTCCAGCTCCAAACAGCCAAGAGACGCAAGTCTGTTGATTTCCAGGCAGAAATGATTCCCCTTCACGTTTTTACTTTTTCTCCCTTAGATGCCTGCTCTGCCCTGACAAGGAATTTATCTGATGTTTACGCTACACTTAAGAAGAGGAAAATGCTCCTGGCAAACACTACTGTGATTCAGTGTGGCATTGGAGAACCCAGTCATGAATAAACGAGAATCAACAGAATAAGAGGTAAATAAAATTAGAGAAGAAGAGAAAATCTATTATTTTAGTGGGACATAACTTATAAAGTTTAGAACTGGTAAATAAATGCAGTAATGTGTAAGGAAGCTAGATTTCTATATGAAACATCAAAAATACTGTTACATGAGCAAGAATTAGTTTAAACATGTAAATAATTATTCCATTCATAAGAGCAATGAATTATTTAAGATGAGTAGTGAAAATAATTGGAACTACACATTAGTTATATGAAGAAGATTATAAAAAGATACAAAGCGTGTAAAAGCTCTGATTAAATGGAGAGATATACTATACTTGTGATTGAAAACAGTGTTTCAAAGATATAAGTTTAATGTTTCCAAACATTATTCAGATTCCATATGCTTCAAATCAACTTTTAAAATGATGTAGTGTTTGTTTTATAGACTAAAAGATATCCATTTGTAAAATAAAACACTGGACCATCAACTAACATTATTCACAAGTAAATCATTCCAAATGGATTATAAGGGCTAAAATTAAAAGTAAAAATCCCCTGCGTATAACAGTAGTGGATGACAATATAGAAGAATATCCATAATCTTAAAATTAGTGAAGATATTCTTAATATATATGCTTAAAGATGTCTGGTTGAAAAGAGGAAGGAGAAAAAGTAAAATGGAACGTGATATTGTCTCTGATTTTCTTTCAGAGACTTAATCTAGAGAAGAATATTCCAGTCTACGATATTGGATAAAGAAATAGAAATCTGTGATAATTACACAAATAATGAGATGACATATATAAATGGTAGCATAATGTATCAGTTAGCTTTTGCTGTATAACAAACCATCCTAAAATTTGGTGGCTTCAAATAAGAATAGTTTACTTTTTCTCAAGATACTGTGGGTTAACTGGGCAGTTATTTTGATCTGGACCTATTGGTTGCTCAGCTAGGATTGGCTGGTCTAGGACGGCCTTACTCACATATCTGATTGTTGACTTGAAGTCACCTGGAGTGATGGAGATGTGCAGTCTATCTAGACTCATTCACATATTGATGGCCTCAGGCTTCCCAAGGGCAGCCAGAGAAGGACAAGTACCAACAATGAGCAAGTGTTTTTCAAGCCTTTGCTTATGTCATTTGTTAATGTCCCATTGGCCAAAGCAAGTTACAAGGCCAAGTTTACACAGAGTCAACGTGGGATGGTACAACCAAAGAGACAGTGGGAGAGGACTAATGTGTGGCCATTTTTGCAATCTTTAACACATAAGTTTAGAGGAGAATTAGTATGAATGTTTTTGTATTTGTTCATTTGAATGCCCGAGGAAAATTGCACAAAGCCAAAAGAAACATAAAGCAAAAAATTAAGTGGAGATGTAAGGTAAGTTTAGTTGGTACTTAAAGTAGGTCTGCACAAATGTGGTAGTTTATTTTTCAAGTGTAGGCAAGTTCTTGTGACCTATGAAAATAACTTACATTTCGATTATTTTCTCGCTGAATGTGTTTTATTCATTAACACATTTGATGTGTTTCTCTCTGGCCTTAGGAAAATAACGTAGCACTTGGGAGCAAAGATGCAGCCTAATAGCCCCACACTGGAGGCCAAGATAGAGCAGACATCCATGGCCACCATGACCTTGCCCTTGGTGCTGTGGTAGATTGGGAGGAAGGTGACCCAGACACTGCAGAACACCAGCATGCTGAACGTCAGGAACTTGGCTTCATTAAAGGTGTCAGGCAGGTTCCGTGCCAGGAAAGCCACAATGAAGCTGCCCAGGGCCAAGGAGCCCAGGTATCCCAGGACACAGTAGAAAGCAGTGACCGAGCCCTTGTTGCACACGATGAAGATGTGGCCGTGTTGAGAGTGTGCATCTGTGTCAATGAAGGGAGGAGAGGTTCCCAGCCAGATTCCACAGAGACTCAGCTGGATAAAGGAGCAGATGGGAAAGATGAAGTTAGGTTCCTCTGACACCAACCACTGCCTCATCCTTCTCCTTGGTGCAGTGACCTTGAAGGACACAGCCACAGTCATAGTTTTGGCCAAGACACTGAAAACTGCCACAGTAAATACAACTCCAAGTGTGATTTGTTGAAGACTGCAGGTGGCTGTGTTGGGACGACCAATGAAGAGTAAGGAGCAGAGGAAGCAGAGGGTGAGGGAGATGAGCAAGATGTAGCTGAGAGTCTGATTATTGGCCTTGACTATGGGAGTGTCTTGGTGCTTCACAAAGACCCCCAGCACCACAGCTGTGAGGAGAGAAAAGCACAGAGCTGTGCACCAGGGCCATCCCTAAGGAGTCCTCCTAAGCCAGAAAAGTCACAGCTTTTTTTGAGGCAGCAATCTCACCCTCTGTTGGCATACTGATGATCTGGACACTTCACACACTGATCCATGTCTGGGGAGAGATGCAAAGTGTCCTCAGCCCAGGTTCAGTCATTCTCTCTCATTCGCATGCTCCCAAAGAAGGCATGGGGTAAGCTTAGCCAATTGTCTTCCTTTGTTGCTCCAGGCACCAAATAACAGAATGCTCTGCAGAGAACCATTCCCAGTTAATACTGCCCATCTTATTTATGGTTAAGTAAAGCTATTATCCATCTCAGTATTTATCTTGCATATTCATGAAAGCACATTTTTCTCAGCTGAAAACCAAACGTCCTCCCTGTCTCTCTGAGCTATACCCCTGTAAACTATGGCCTAGATTTACTCATTCAATGAGCAAGCAGTTATTGGAAAACCTCCATGAGGCAGATAATATGCTACACACTAGGGAAACAGAGATGACCAAGTCATAGACCTCACTCCTCGGGAGTTTCAAAATGAGACCATTTCTACCATCTAAAATGATCTACAAAACATTTCATCTTAATTTCACTTCCACCACTTCTGTTAAGATTTTAGTCACTTCTCTCCTACGTTATCATAAGATCCTTTTACTCTGGTTCCCTGCCCTTGTCCTGCATCACAAGTGATACGTCTACATGTAAGTGGGATCATGTTTATCCTCCATTAAAAAATCCGACAAAATCGTAGGAAGACCAAAAAGACTGTATAACCTTGGTCATGCCTACCTCTACTACCTCTGCTCTGATTTTTAAGATTCCCAAATCTTCATGTGGTTCTGAAAGTGTTCCGTGCCCACTCATCCCTGCAGGTATGAATACATGCTTTTTCCTTCTACAGGGGCATTGCTCCTTCCTCTTTACGTCCTCTTAAATTCTCTCACTTTTCACGTTTAGAAGTACAATCTGCCTGATAACGTTTTCTGTGGATGGTGTGAGTTAGGGTTGGTGAGTCATTGCCTTCTCCATGAAGACAGCCAATTTACCCAACATGGTTTATTGAAAAGGCTTTCATTTTCCCACTCCTCTTCAGTGTTTCCTTGTAAATCAGACGTCTATACGTGAGTCCCTATATGAGCAGCTTTTATCTGAACTCACCATTTGGTTCCGTTGATTTTCTTGTTTATCCTCTTGATGAACCTCCTCTATTGTGATGATATAATACTTGATGTCAGGTAGAGTAAGTCCTCCCACTCTATTCATTGTTTGCAAGATTTTCTTAGCTAAGTTTTTCCTTTATCATTTCCATAAGAATTGTATCAATTGTAATTTCCACAGAGCAGGTCAGCATTTTAGCTGCAATTTTGTGGAAGCTGTAGATTAATTTGGAGAGTTTTGATATCTGTAGAATTTTGAGTCTGTTCAGTCACGAATTTGATTTATCCCTCCAGTTCTTTCAGTTTTCCTCCATTTATCTAAATGCTGTTCTATAAATTAATGGACAGAAATCTTTTGAAAGTCTCATTAAAGTTATTCTAGGTACTTCATACTTTAAGATGTTGTAAATGTCATTTTTTTAAATTTAAATTTTGAATGCTTATGACGGGTAGATGGAAGCAAAACTTTCTATATTAACCTTGTATTCAGCCACCAATAAACTCAGTTAATACCTTAATTTATATGGATTTTACATTTATACCATAATATCATCTGAAGATAACATCAATTTTACTTCTTCCTTTGAAGTAAATTATTCCTTTTATTTCTTTTCCTGCCAATATTTTATCAAGCAAGACCTCCAGCATAACGGCTTATAGAGGCAGTGATGTTGAACATTCTTCTCTTATCCTTGCTTTCATCAGTGTAAGATAAAGTTCCATTCTGTGAATACTGTGTATGGGAGTAAGAGAGTTTCGTTCTGTTCCTGATTTGGTAAGTGTTTTTTTTCTGTTGTTGTTGTTTGTTTTAAAATATGAATAGGTGTTTAATTTTACTAGTTTTTCTTACAGTTATTGAGATTATTATTTCTCTTTTTTCAGAGATTAGTGTACTGAATTACATTGCATGAACCTAACTTGGTCATGATATGTTCTTCTTATAAAATATAGCTAGATTTGGAACCTTGATTTGATTTGATTTTTTTTTTTAGGATAAATGAATTTAACCCAACAAAGAATGTGGCCTGTAATTTCCTTTCCTGCAATGATTTTGTTAGATTTTGGTACCAATGTTAATCTAGTCTCTCAAAGTGAGTCAAAAAGTTTTCAGTTTTTCCTATTCTCTGGAAGAGTTTGAGTAGATGTATATTATTTTTTTCTTGAATATTTTGGCAGATTCATCAGCTTTGTACCAAATAAATAGCTTACAATAAAATTTTGTAGAAATGTTTTAAAGGATGGTCTCAATTTCTGTAATAGGTCTGGCAATATTCAGATTTTTCATTTTTCTTGAGGCAGTTTGGTAACTTTTATTTGCCAGAAATTCGTGAATTTCCTCTAAATTTTCATTGTATCAACATGATGTTATTTATGTTTTCTTCATGTTAAATATTTTCCATGTGATCTGCACAGATTACTCCCTTTTCAACCTTGGTATTATTTTGTTGCAATTTTTCTTTTTTTGAACAATAGTACTAGGATTTTATTGAGCATATTTGTCATTTATTAGAATCTAATTAGTTTTATTTATCCTTTTGATGTTTGTCTTTTATTTTGTTAACACTTCCTCTAATATTTATCACTTTGTGTTTTCTCTTTTCCTTGTGTTTACATTTCTGCTCTTTTTCTAGTTTGTGATGAATGCTTAGAACTTAGAAATTCAACCTTTCTTTATTTAAATATACACAATAATATATAAATATATATAATCTAGGATTATACATTTCTCTTTAAGGATAGATTTAACTCCACCCCATAAGATTTGATGAATAATATTTTTAATTGGAAATACATTCTAATTTCCATCATAGTTTACTCATTAATCATCGGTTGTTTACAAGTGTATTTATTAATATCCAAGCATGTAGGAATTGAAGCTAGTGGACGTAGTGTTCTTTAGATGTGCATATGGAACATATACCCAAACTCACCACAGGCCAAATGTGCACGTGGAAGCTTTATCCAAATTGACGATATGCCAGACTATGTCATCAATCTCAGTACATTTCAAATAAATTGAAATTATACAAAAGATGTTGTGAAATTAAGCTTCATATCAATCACAAAAATAAAATTAGATAATGCCACCATTGAGGTTATTTCAACATTGCACCGTTTAATATCATAAATCTGAGTAATTCCAAGATGTTAATTATTGTATGAAAAATCTTCAGTGTTGGTTTTCTGTCCCTCTTCTATTTCATGACCCAACTCCCAAACCCACATTGTCTGTGTTCTAGTCATGTTGAACCTTTTCTAAGCTCCCTAGAATATTAAATGCAGGGCTAATTTGCCAGTTTCTGCCATTTCTAAGAATTCCACCAAGAATTTAATCTGCTTACATTAGTCTGATATAATACTAATGCTACTGCCTCTATGAAAAAGTCCATGACACTTCCCTCCCCACAAACATATATGCTATCACTTATTTCATCCCATGGGTCTCTGCATACCTATATTGCAGCCCTATGTCACCACCTGGAATTTGCATCACTGCATATTGTCTCCCCTACTCACCTGTGAACTCGAGGAGATCAGAAACCAAGCAGTTCCATAAGCTCATTGTACACCATAGAAATACTTACTTCTTAAATCAAACACAACCTTCTGAGCTCCTGTTCTGTGCCAAGAACAGCACCAGACACTGGAAAAATAAGGATTTCTTCAATGTGATCTAAATGTAGCTTTAAAGATGATGAAAAGTAAGGACTTACAATACCATGTGTTAGATTCCATGAGAGAGATTTAAGTTAGTTACTGTGGAGTGGTCATAAAGGGTTTCCTTGAGATCATAATGCCTGCAATGATGCTAAAATGAGACAAGTAAGCTAGTTCAAGGTAGAGAGAGAGGGTATCATTTTGGGAGGAAATATTATTGGCTATAAAAGTTAAATTACTAAATGGAGGAAGGCAACATTTTGACCCTGCAGTCCTCATCAGAGTTTTTCCATTTCTTTGGGAGAACGGTGCATACAAAAGAGAGGTGGAGAGCCAGCCCTGATAGCCTAGTGGTGAAAGTTCAGTGCTCACCACTTCGGTGGCCCATGTTGGTTTCCTGGTCATGGATCCACACCATCTCTCTGTGAATTGCCATGCTGTGGTGGTGGCTCACATAGAAGAACCAGAGTGATTTACAACTAGGATATAAAACTATGTACTACGGTTTTGGGGACAATAATAAAAGAGCAAGATTGGCAACAGATATTAGATAGCTCAGGACAAATATTTCCCTTCAAAAAAAAATAGAAGTGGAGAATGTCGCTGCAAGGCATATACTCACCTATTTCATTGGAAATCACATTCTCTGGGCTGGGAATGCAAGCAAAACAACAGGCAGCCTTGCTCTCTTGAGGGCTCTTCCTGAATCCCGGACTGCAACTCTCACTGCATACAGAATGTGGAGTCTGGAGAAAATCAGATAACACTTGGTAACAGTTGTGACTTTTACCTAATTTTCAAGTAGCTAGAGTGTTTAGAGTATTGGGCCTTAACAAACTTAATCTTGAAATATCTAAATCCAATTCATTGGTTGGACGCCATGCTTATTGTATGATATAAAACACTGGTACACCTCAGAAATACTGTGGGTTTGTTTCCAGAGCACTGCAATAAATCAAATATTGCAATAAAGTGAGTCACACCAATTTTTTGATTTCCTAGTGTATAAAGAAGTTATGTTTACACTATACTGTAGTGTACTAAGTGTGCAATAACATTATCTCTAAAAATCATGTACATAACTTAATTTTTTTTTAAAAATTATTCCTGAAAATTACTAACCACCTTCTGAACCTTCAGCAACTTGCAATCTTTTGCTTATGAAGGTCTTGCTTCCATCTTGGATTGTTGGTAAATGAAAAAATTACTTCAGTTGGAAGTGAATTGTTAAATTCCCATATGTGGCCCTTTATGAAGCTCTGAGGGGGCACAAAACCCAACAAGATTTTGGTTATTCATGTGTAGTGTAAGTAATTGTGATTGGGTTCAACCCACCTCAGTAATTCCCGTGTCCCACTCAATCACCTCCTCAGATAAAGACAATTCTTGACCACGTGGAGCATGTTGGGAATATTCTCCTACTTTCACCTTAAGTCCAAGACCTTCGGGAAAATTCCAAAAGTTGAGAATGGTTTACTCTGAATCTGATTTTCCTTCATCAGCCAAATTCACTGAGTCACCAGCAGGATTGTTAAATTCTATGTTCCTCAGAAAAGGGTGCAGCTAAAAGAGACACATCATCCTGTGGTGAAGTGGGCCCGGGTGTTAAAGAGAAAAACCCTGAATTGGGGACAGCCTTTCATTGTCTGTAATCTTTGCTTCATAGTGTACCTTTATTACAAGTATCCAATGAAGTAAAGCAAAGGAAATCATATGGAAAACTAAAATATCATAATGTTTCTAAAATATCAGTTAGTTTCGAGAGAAAATGACTAAAGACAAGAATATCAAGATGATCAGTGGTGATAGGATTCAGACAAATCTCGAGTACAAGGTACAATCTAGCCACCCTCATGCACTCTCTGAATTTTCCCAGACCATCAATCTGCAAAATGATGTTAGCAATACCTAAAGTTGTTACAGAATTAAATGAGATCATTTATGTAAAGTATTCACTATGATGTTCAGCACCAGATAGGCACATAAAGGACAAGTTCTCTTCTTGTCATTGAGGAGCTTCATGGGAGAAGACAGGATATTCCCTATTGAAACGTTAGGCAGGCAGGATGTTGGGATCCTTTGTAACACAAAGCATTGATATTGACTCATAGCTCACTTCCTCGTTGCCACTAGAACCTTCTTGTAGATGACTTACTACTCAGGACTAGATATACCTCCTAGAGAGTGAAACAAGTATAGAAACTCTTGTGCTTTTCTTGGAGAAAGAGTCCTAACTGCTTGGTTTGAGCACCTGTGGAACCATAAGAAAGTCACTTTTGCGAGTATACATTCTGTTAAGTCGAAGAGACTTTACCTGCTAGGGACAAAACACCAGACCTTCCCACTTCGCATTGGCTGCATTTCTGCATGTTGAAGAAGCAGCTTGTGAAGGTTCCAGGCCACAGCATACACAACATTTTACATACTGTAACTCCATTCAGTCGTGCTTGTGTCAAACATCTGCCAAGGCAGCCATCCTAAGGAGGCATTAGGTGGACAATTCTCCAGTGTTTTACAGTAAGACTCAGAAATCGTGCAAGGAATAAAGGGAAACCACAACATAGTGAAGTAAATGTCTTCTGGATATTTGGAAGGGTTAACTATCTGGATAAAATTTTCAAAGCCAGGGACCTCACTATGGTGGTGTGAAAAAATGAGAGTCCCATGGAATGAGTCAAGGATGAAATCTCTCTCACTGTGGATAAAATCCCACTGTGATGTCGTGACCCAGACTTTCCATATCACTAAATACTCCCAAGTAGAAAAGCTCAAGCTTATGAGAGAGTTGGCATCACCAGAAATGATAACCACATTCACTTCTGTTTCCTCTACTTGCAAATCATATGGCCATGTCCTTGAGTAATATGACCTTTCAGTCACAGGAATCTTTTCCAAACAGGCTGCACAGATTCCATTCCTGTCCATCTCTCCTCTCAAGTCTGAGAGAAACACAACACCTTTCTTGTCTTCTGAGATGACCAGCCCCACTCAGCTCAAACTCAAATGAAGCAGCAAAGAGTCCATGCCAATGGCTAGAGATGTGTCCCTGGGGGCCATCTAATAGAGAGATGGAAACTGCTTATCATCATTCAGGGTAAGATCAAAAGGACCATAGGTAAGCTAAAAGGAAAAGACAACTGGAAGTAATATTAGGAAGGGGATTGGCAAAAATCACACTCTCAGTCCTGAAGGCTGTTCAGCAACACCTGGAGTGGTAGAAGAGGACAATTGCTCATTTCATTTTCTAATCATTTTGCACTCCCTGAAAGCTTTCTATAAAATAAGATCAGCCAGAGTTTCAGGAAACTGCTTTGTCTCCTTCCCCCTCAAACTTCCCTCTACTCCAAAGAAAGGAAATGTCATTCTCCATCGAGGTCCTGTACACGGATCCTTTGAGATCATATCCTTTGAGAGATGCACAAACCCAGTCTCCTCCTTTCTTCCTTTTTAGGCCCCTGAGAATGGCACCAAAGGAGACGTGGTTTCATCTCTCCCCATCCCATGCAGTCTTACCTGTGGAAATTTGTACAGTTCTAGCAGTGTTCCAATCTGGGCAGAAATTGCCCAGGTGGTTCCTGTAAGGACCGCTAGAGACTTACTCTCTCTCCTGCAGTCGTAATTAGGGATGTCCTTGCCCAACCCTGAGAGCCAAATCAGGGAACTCTCCAATGTCCTCCTTTCACTGGGTAGGGCATTATAGAGAGCAAATCCCAGAGACATGTTGGGCAATATATGAGGGTCCTTGTTGATTTCCTCAATGGCAAAAACCAAGGACAGAACATACTAGTAGTTCTTGTACTGAAACCTGCATAGAGGGATAAGGATCCTTAGGGAAAATACTCAAAATGATTTCCTTCAAATGCAATACAATGACTTTATTAAAATGAATTTGCTATTGACTCGAATGTCTGTGGCAACAGATGACACTCTTGAAGCCTTAGAATTTATAACTAAAGAAAATAACATGACTCCAGCTGTGGAACGTCCTTACTGAATTCCACACTCATGAAAGAAACTGGTTAAATACACAGAAGAAAGTACAATGAATGGAAAAACAGATCACATTCAGAGTAGACTTGTAAATGGCTCTTTGGTTCAGGATCCAAAATGCTTGTTTATATGAGCACACCATTAAATCCTTCCTAGAAGAGCAACAATATTAGCATGAGATTGGAGAAAGCCCTGGGGAGGAAGAATAATTGCAACTGGAAGATACGTGACAAGCATAGACGCGTGACATGTGCACGTTGAGAATGGTGCAACAGAAGGCTGTCAATCAAATTGCCTAAACCTCTGTCCCCTCAAACCTGTGCGTCTGCCACCATCAAAACCAGGAAACTAAGGTGAACTTCAGAGATCCAATGAAGGAGGAATCATCAACAGGCAGGAACAATTGAAAGAATCAAGAAGGACTGAAGGGACTAGAAACACTTAGGAATCTAAGAGAGAGAGCATTGTAAAGTTTAAAAAGCTTCTCATCCATTTCTTATTTTAAAAATATAAAATTAAAATTAATCATTAACATCTTTAACGGTACCTATTCCTGATAGCCCATATTGTCTTCATCTTTCCTACAGACATTCTGCACACAAATAACACCTAAGCCAAAGAAAATTCTCTGCATTTCTATTGCCTGGGATTTGTAATAGCATCAAGAATAAAATAGAGCAGTCTCTTATACTTATTTCAAGTGTTCTATTATTTGAGGATTGATTAGTACCCTAGTTCATGCTCACTGCTTATTAATGTTCCCCATGTCCCTGTGAAGAATAGGTGTTCTTCACTTGTTGGGTATAGGGTTCGATGTGTATCCATTAAATCAAACTTGCTAATTTGTTTTTCAAATACTCTATTATTAGATATGTTATTCTTTGTCTCAGAGGAAAGTTGAAATTCGTCACTATGATGATATATTATGTCTACCTCTCCTCTTCCTCTGCCTCCTTCTCTTGTACTTCCTCCTCCTCCTCCTCCGACTTTTTCTTCTTGTCTTCTCCTTCTTCTCCTTCTCCTCCACTTCCTTCTCCTCCTTCCTTTCCTAGTTGAGGCTATATTATCTTCACAGGACATCGTGTGTAGTATAACAACTATATCTTCATGATAAGTTGAACTTATATACCATTGGGGATTAACCACTTAATTCCTAATGATGCTTTGTTCCGCATCTGTTTTATCTCATATTATTATAGCTACCCTGGGTTGATTTTTGATTGATTTTGTCCTAGCATATCTTTATATCTTCTATTCTGTTTTGAATTTCTAGTTTTCCATGTTTTTTAGTTTTCACAAGTCTTGTAAACAAGATATAGCTAAATTTATCATTGTCGCATCAAATTTAACAATCTGTATTTAACTGGAGAATTTATTGCATTTACATTTGTTTTATTTATATCCTTCTTTTGCTCCCACTATCTATATGTTTTCCTATTTTTTCCACAAGTTTTATTATGTTATTTCCCTTTAAAATTTATTGATTTATACTTGTTTTCCATATTCTATTGTATCTCCTCTATTTGGGTGAGAGTTATAGTCTCTACTTCTATTTTACCACCAGCCCACATTGCCTGAAGTGGATATAGTTTCTCATCTCCTGAGAAATTTATAGACCCTTTAACTTTCAGTTTTACCCTCATGACTCACTTGTTTTTGTTGTACAGTACTTTATTTCTCCTTTTTCTTTACTCTCTCTCATCATCTCCATATCTAAATTATCTTTCATGTTTTTTAGTTCCTTGTCTTTCTATGCTGCATTCTATTTCCTTCAGAATTCAAATTTGGTTTTCTATTCTCTCTTCTGTTGTAGAACCCATCTATGAAGTTTTAAAACTCAACAGTTATGTATTTTTCATCTCTTAAAGTTCTATAAGGCCCTTTGCCAAATATGTCATATCATTTCTAGAGTCTCCTGCTTGATTTTATTATTCCATTTTTTGTCGTTCCATTTTTTATACACAGTTATTTTATATCTTGAAGTTGGTAAGTCTAATAGTGAAGGTTTTGGTGTTTAAATCTATTGTTTTATTTTTAATTTTCTTATGTCTTATGACTCTTATCGACAATGGCATGTATTCCTTATTTGTTTGGAGAACTTTGATTATGAGCTCATATTTGTCTGATTTTAATGTGTACAGAATGTAAGGCTTTAGTTTAGATTCTTTCCTCCAGAGAAGAATGTCACTGGTTTCTGCTCACAGTCATGTGGGATGACACCAAGCTAAGTGCCTTTTTTGTGTGACTCACAACTAATCTGTGAGTCCCAGATTCATTCCCTCAAATCACTGGTGACTCAAAGACAAATCCTTTCATTAGAGGATCATACTGGCCTTTGACCACTGGGTGAATCCAAATTTGTCTAGTGCTTACAATTTCCTTCTTCTGTCCTTTGAGACTTGGCTTACATCTTGTGAACTCAAGAATGCAATAACATTATATTTTATGGAAGATAGCGTTATGTGGAGGGAAACTCCTTTGAGGTATCTAGTCCTCCATACTCCTAGTATTTCATTCTTTTGGATACTTCTTTGCATTTCTTTCTTTTAATAAAAATTCTTTCTTTAACTTGAAAAGAAAATAAATTTTAAAATCAAATGTGTGAGCTTGGGAGTATAGAAATAATTTACACGCTATTCAACAAAATAAGTTTAAGATATAGATAATTTTCCAGTAATATATGTATGGATTAGGTACATTTAAGTGACACTAAGAACCTCTATTTAGAACATATTTAATCAAGTTTTAGGAGAAGAATCATTGAGATGCACACTCCAGGAACATTCTGTTTCTGTGAGGTGCACACATACTACACATATACCTGATCGTCATGTGACAAGCCATGATATGGCCAACTTTAGTTCAACTTAGTTCAGGTGTGATGTGATCAATTAAACTTGAAGAAGGGAGAGTGTCCAGAATGTCCAGAAGCCCCATGTGTTTCCAATGTTAGAGCATTAAATACTGAGAACAAGGAAGAATGGTGCAGGTGTTGTATAAATATATTACAATGTCTAAAGAACAGAGAACAACATCCACATTAAACTTATTGCTGATTGTGCCACATTTCTGAAAATAAAGCACACCTTTCAGAGGAAAAATGAAGAACGTTTTTGTGTCAGTTGGGGCCTCAAAATGCTGAGGTGGAGTTAGGAGTACAAGAAGATTATTGTGGCATAACACCTGTGAAGAATCAAAGGCTTGGGTAGGAACAGCCCGCACACTCAGATACGGATTTTACTCCCTCTGAAATGAAAAAAAATAAGGAATGTTAGGCAGAGGAGCTTTGAATCACAATGTGGAGATGCTAGTCTCCACCCGAGACCTACTGAATCAGAATGTTTGGGGTGGGGTACAGCAAACCTGTGTTTTAACAAGCCTTCCAGATAATTCAGATCCATAATCAAGTTTGAGGTTGACTGGTTTCAAAAAAAAGCACCGTACCAAAGAAGTGAACACTGAAAAATTAAAACAATTGTCTCAGTACTTTGTGTTAATGTGATTTTTAAAAAATGCAAAACACAAACTACTTTAAAGAATGTGCATAAAATTTAAAACCATCCTGAACCAAGAGCTTAATCTATACCTAGAGACACTGGATTTGGAGAAAAAGAAAAGAAGTAGAATACTAACTAATTTTTCACCTAACATTGAGGAGGCAGTGAGGCAAGACTTCAGATTCTGGGTTCTTCTTATTTCTCAAATTAAAAATATTGTAAAATAGGGGCCAGCCTGGTGGCATAGTGGTTAAGTTTGCACGCTCTGCTTTGGTGGTCTAGGGTGCGTGGGTTCGGATCCCGGGTGCGGACCTCTGCACCACTCATCAAGCCATGCTGTGGTGGTGTCGCATATAAAGTAGAGGAAGATGGTCATGGATGTTAGCCCAGGGCCAGTTTTCCTCAGCAGAAAAAATAATTCTAAAATAGAATGTGAAAAAGATGTATATATCCAACATGGTGAAAAAAAGTTTAATAAGGAAAATTACTTTAAATGGTGCAAAACAAGGAAAAAAGAAAAAAAGCAAAGTACAAAATTTAAAAATAAAACCACAGAGATAATGCTACATATAGCAGTTATACTATACTGAAGTTACTTAAATCACTTTTTCAATATTGAATGTTACTCTACATTCCACAAAGACATAGGAAACTAACATTGAACATAGATGCTGAAAGAAAGGGGATTGTCAGTGATATTCCATACACGTGCTCACAAAAGTAAAGCCACAACTAATATGAAACTTTTATATATGAATGTGTATAATGGTACACATATCTGAAGGCAAAATATTTAGGGGCTAAAAGGTGGTTAGCAGTCAAAATGTATATGTTCAATTATAGTATCATATATTTAAAAAAGGATTTAATAATAGGAAGTAAAGTGAACCTAACTACAACCAAAGTAAGGGTATTCAATTAACTTCTCAGTATTTGTCCAAAAAAAGTCAATATAGGAATCATATATATTGTTAATCTTGATTTATCATTAAATATGTTTGGAGCATACACACACACGTGCCTGCATATAAATATCAAACATCCTACTTCAAAACAAAGAAAGCATATTATTATAAAATTAGGTCTATCCTTGTCCAGCAAGCAATTTCGACATAGCAATCAATTCCTGAAGCCGCCAGAAGAGAGATACATGGCCAACCATAGATATTCTGACTCAGTAGCTCATCAGAGGAACGGGCAGAATTGAAATCCAGTTCCTTAACCAACTTGCACGCAAAAATGCTCATTAACTGCCAACATATCTTAAACAAATCAGACAATTTATAAGCCAATAAACACTCTCATGCATAACCGTTTGGTCAAACAGGAAATCAAACCAATGATTAGAAAGGAGTGGTGATGGTTTGTAATTGGTATTTGAGTGGTGAACACGATGTAATCTATGCAGAAATAGAAGCATAATGATATAAACCTAAAATTTATACAGTGTTATAAACCAATGTTACTGCAATAAACAAAAATTAAAAATAAATAAATAAATAAATGAAGGAGTAGCAAGGAGCCCTGGAGAGAGAGGAGAGAGAAAGGAAGAAGAAAAGAAAACTGTCTGTTCTGAGAGAAAATATCTCAGCAAGGGAGGGGGAGAGGGGAATCACCTCCCCCAAACCTGGAGGAGGAGAGAGAGGGGGAGGAAAGGGGGAGAGAGAATCCCCCTCTGACCGTTCCCTGCAGGATCTTAGGGCTGGCCAAATCCTTAACAAGACAGGTTGGCTGGAGAAAATCAGACCCAGCTGAAGAACATGTGTCCATGGGAGAAACCTGGGAAACTGAGTTTCTCCACACAGGGCAGAGATTCTCATCTTGCATCCTCTCCTGAGCTAATGACAAAGGTGTATGTCTTGGGTGGGCCTGGGGGATGGGAGAGGGGGAGAAGGCCATTGTCATGCAGAGGGACATGGAAAGGCTTATCTGAACACTTTCCCCTGCACTGGGGTCAGGTCCAGAAGGGCCAGCACGGAGGTGACCAGGAACAGGCCTGTCTGTGGTGTGGCTGGCCCCGGGGCAGGCATGGGGGTGGTGGGTGGAAGTGGGATGGCGTGTGAGTTGGCACCAGCCAGCGGTGGAGGCAGCGACTCAGAGGTCAGGGGTCTCTCTCTCTCTCTCTCCCTCTCTCTCTCTCTCCCCGCCTCGGGGACCTGAGGAGAGTAAGGTGCTGCGCCCTGCCCACCTCGCCTACCTCTCCCATGGGCCCTTCTTTCTCTGACCGCTCCAGGAGCCCTGCGGGCTTGGGTTCAACCCTCCACACCCCCGTACAGGCCAAGGGCGTGTGCGCGATCGGCGGGGCCTAGGGCTGGCCTCGGGGGTCCGCAGTGAAGGCCCCGCCCACCCGCCAGGCTCTGACCGGCTGGCGCCACCCAGCTGCAGCGGTTTCATCGCCGCCCTTCTGGACTTGGCTTCAGCTGCTGTCTCCCTCCCCTCCCCCACTCCCACTCAGCTTGAAGGCCGCTTCCCTGCCTTGAAAGCATGGCTCTGGCTCTGATGGCCAGAGGCGTACCGGGCTTCAAGCTCAAGGCTCTGCCTGGCCAGCTGCTTCGTCCCCTGGCTCATTTCTTCCTGGAAAGACAAAGCTATTGCTTCACCCCACACCTCCACTTTGCGACTGCAGCCAGGCCAGGTGTAGGAAAGGCTCTTGAAGTCAGAAGTGCCGAGACAGGCGTATGGCACTGCAGGGCTAGGGAGCCAGGGCCCTAATGGCCCTACTGGCCCTACTGGGCAATCCCTTCCCACAACAGCTCCCAGCCTCCTCTCTGGAGTCGGGAAGGTCTGGCCTTCCTAGTCCTTGGCCATGGCTCTAGGGAGAAATCCTCGCCAGAGTGTGGCATGAGGCCCTCTGACTAAGGGTGCATGTGCCACACCCAGGGCGACATGAAGGCTGGCGCAGATCGCGTGCTCTTTCCAAAGGAGGCTTGCCTATTGGCTCATCCACCTGCGCCGGGCCCCTTTCCTTGTGGGATCATGTCCGGTGGAAAGAGCCTTGGTGCCTGCTGCCAATTTTTTGGGGTGTGTTCTTGCCCCCTTCTGCGAAGGGAACCACTTGACAACTGCTGTGCCACACCTCGGGTCTTTTAGCCTCCCTCAGCTGTGTCCCCGCCATGCCCATTCCTACCTCCATGGAGGGACTACTAAGGTCTTGGCACTTGCCAAGTGGAAATAGTCATTAGAGACTTAACTTGGAGTTGTAGTAAAAGAGCATAACATAACAGCATTGAGCTTGGGCTCTGCCATTTATGAGCTGTGTAACCTGGATGAGTTTTCTAGCCCCTGCACCCAGTCTCTTCATCTATATAATTGTGAAAAGACCAACATCTACTACGTCGGGATATTTTGAGGATTATGTGTGTTAATGTATCTTCAAGCACAGAATTAACATTCAGAGTGTAGTGCCTGGCTCAGTAGAAGTGTTTGCTGCTGTTATTATAATTATCATTATTTCATGTCCTTCACTTCCTCGTGAGTTCCCTGTCAAACCAACCATGGTCCATGGTGTCAACAGTTTTATTCCAGGCTCCTGCTTAATGGCCTGCAGAGGGATCCTCCCGCTCATAACCTCTTATTTTTATCCCAGTCTCTGGAACTCTTTCTTCTTGGCACTGAGGCACTGAATGGGGTCCCACACCCAACCCTGCATGTACTCCTTTTAATATCCCATGCTTTTGAAATACTGTTTAGTGTTTACTTGGTGGAATATACTCCCTGACATGAACAACACACGGGAGATAGGATTTAGGAAACATTGTTCCATGTAGGGCTCTGATTTTATCATAACACAGAGTACAGATGATCAAGGGCCAAGGTAGAGTTCCTTATTGCAAAAATCTTCAGAGATGAGGGTGTTCTAATGTGACACCACCTGAAAATAAAGCCAGCACATAAAAGCAGTTGTAGTTTTAAAAGGAAAAGCACACAACTGAAAGAATTGATCCCATTAAATACACTATTCTATTTGTTTATGTATCAAATTACTGATAGGTAATAAGCAGGTGTATAGATAGTAGAATTATCAATTTCACAGAGAATTCTTTTAACAGTTGTTCATATCTTGTGTTTTACATCATTTATTAAGGTAATATTTTCATCTTTACTTTTCCTTGTGTCTCTATCTTTCTCAACTTTTCCAAGAGATATATTTATATTATCTTCTCAAATTTTAGGGAAAGTTAAAAAAAGTTATGAAACATTTGAAGTTGTTGATTTTGTATATTGGAGGAGGACTAGATTGCAAGTGAATTAGTGATAATTAGAGTTTTAGTTTGGTAAAAGATGGTAGCTGGAATTGATACCAGGATGTTTGTAAGCTAATTTTTACTTCATTATTTGATATAGTTTCTAAAATGCCAGAACCGGTAATTTTAAATTTAACAACTTGTCTCATTTTAAAATATGTGTTCTTGGAGAGGGTGACTGAGGTAAGTAGACAATAATTTACTGTAGTGACTTGTTTTTCTCCTATTAATCTGTTATAAACCCAACAGGCATATAGCATTCTTTTGTCCAAATGACCTGATGGCACTTTCTTAACTTTTCTTGCTGTGATTCTAGCAATCTAGGGTCACACCACCTTCTCTCTCCTAGTCATGATTTCAGTTGTAAGAGTCACATTGTCAATAATATGGTGACAAATTTGCACACAGTCTACAATTTACTAAAATATATATATCAATTGCAAGCTTTGATAACATGATTGTTAAGGAATGAACAATTTGCAGTGCACTTAACAGCTGATTGCTACACATTATTGTGTAAGGACATCATGGTTAAAACCATTATTTGCAACATGGGGCCCCTTTCAATTTTATTTTAATGGAAAGTGTTCAATGACATTTTTCTTTTGAAGAAGAAAGACTTGCATTTCCATCTTAGAAAATTATGAACTTGTTTTTAGCCCTTTTTCTTGTCTTCAGCTCTTCTTTATATTGATTACTAATTCACATGTCCAGTTACTTCAGATTCATGGTGCTATCTCCTCTGCCTTTTTCATGGCTCTCACATTAATTTTTCCATAATCCATTCTGTGAAAGAGGTTTATCTCCACCTTCATATATTGAGGAAGGAACCGACCCTCCTTTATGTGAACTTGGAAAGAAAGGCCAAGGTGATGCCACGGTGTCCTTCCCCACCATTGAGCTGCAGAATGGCTGCAGAGTCCTGTGAATCTTTTGCTCACCTCCTGGCTCCCTACATACTTGGCATTGTCTGCGCGGAGAACCCCAGCTTGTTACAAGTGAATTTTTGAAGTCTTTAGAAGCCGGCTGAAGGATAAGACTGGCTAGAAAGGACATCAGCAAGCAGTGTACTCCAAAAGTTGTTGACAGAAACATTAATAAGGAAAAAACCTTTCCATTTATCTTGTTTTCTCTTTATCTTCTCTCTCTTCATTTTCCTTTACTTATATGGTATAAACCCTATCCACCCCCCATAGTGTTTTTCTTTTTTCCTCAAAGCCCCAGTACATTGCTATATATCTTAGTTGTAGGTCAACCTATGGTGGTTCTTTTTCCTGGAGTCCCATGGCATTTTATTCATATCTCTTTCAATCAAATTATTTCTATAGAGTAATTTATCTGTTTATACATATCTGTCTTCCTTGCAGACTCCCAAAATTTCAAGACCTTTGGGCACATAATATATACTTAAGTATTTGAGTGAATCAATGACGATCTCTTGTTGAATAAAATCTAAATAAATACAATACCTACTCAGCACATGAATTCAAGCATTTGAGAGAGAGTTTTGTGTCTGCTGAAGCAGGCTGTGGACCAATTTAGGGGTTCAGTGCCAAGGTTACTCAATAGTTTGAGACAAAATGAAAGAGATAATTAACTTTATTTTTAAAATTCATGGAGAACTGGAGCAGGATATCTAGGTATGAAGCAGCACTTGATCATTCTTGTTGCATCTTTGTAAAATCCAGTCCTTTATTTTTCTATGAAAATGTGACAGGCCAAGAGGTTGAACAGAGGACTGGTTTTTAGAAAGGCAATTTTGTCACAGGAAATCCTGGAGGAAAATATATGGAAGGAGAGCTGGTAGAAACATGGCAGAAACTTTTTGCGTAGAAACCCTAAAACTTGAGTTAACATGCTGGCTGAAAGATATGTAACCCAACATTTCTCCAATATAGGTTAGAG
Source organism: Diceros bicornis minor (assembly GCF_020826845.1). NCBI lineage: Eukaryota > Metazoa > Chordata > Mammalia > Perissodactyla > Rhinocerotidae > Diceros > Diceros bicornis. Next base: position 55,206 of record NW_026691154.1, read on the forward strand.
CAGATTTTAAATATCTAGGTATACAAAAGGAATACAAAGGAACATAGATCAAACTGAAAGGAGTTTAGGATAGAACAAAGAAATGAAGCTAAAGTAAACCAGCACACTAAAATGTGTTTCAGAAGGACCTGCAGTTTTTAAAGGTAGTTGGACATTTATCACTCAGGTTTAAAGTAGAAAGGGAAAGGGGAACAATTCTCTATCATTTCATGTCCATGAGATTAAAGCTACAGTCTGTCAGAGAAGCAAAACTTGTATGGACTCTAATGTCCAAAAAAGTGTTTTGAATCGTGCCTAATGAAAGAGAGTCTGTGTCATGTAATGCAAATACAGTATCATCAACTCATTTCCAAGTTTATTACAAACACTTTAGCACACGTTTAATTGAGGTAATGCAGAATTCTATTAGGGGCCAAGGAAGAGGCTGATAGTATTCTCTCTTTCAGCTTCTCACTTGACCAAGGGAGAAAATGTTCTTGAACAGATTGACCACGTCTCCTAAAGACAATGCTCATTTTCAATTTTTCTTTTTATAAACTCATCCTGCATTTCCCCTTACATATGCAAGCTAAAGCGTGTGTGTAGACATCCTTCATTGGCAATGAGGAGCAGATCCATACTATTAAATAATCAAATAAGCAGAACATACGGTTGGTGTCTTTTAGGAAAATTACAGGTTTAAGCCCACCTTCATTGGTGGGAGGACATGGCATACCCAAATTAAAATATCTACCATTTATTATGCAGCTAATCATGTCATGCTATTTAAATGAAACTTAATGAATTCTTCTTCTATAAAATTGATTATATTTTAGTTAAACTGATGTATAATTTTATATAAGTGCATTTTTACTTAAAATGTAAAACGCTTTAGAGTCTGCTTCATTCAGTTTTAGAGGCATATTTTGTATATTTTGGTGTGATTTTATTTATTATCCTTCATAGCAGAGAGGCACATCCTACTCTTTTTCTTGCTGTCCTCTCTCTACAAGATAAAACTCATCCAAGTTTATTTTGCTTCATAAGGTATAGGCTTACTTTGTGATGAAAAACAGATCATTTCTGAAACATATTTGGAACTGTAGGGAGCCCAGAATTTTAGACTATGCTCAGAATGTTGTGAGGTAACTTCAAAAAAGATGGAACATTTAAAGTTTACCAGGAAAGTTTTCTGCTACTTTGCTTAACAGTAGTTTTTATCTTTTTTAAACAGTTTAGTTTGTTAATTCTTTGGAAGGATGAGTGAAGGAGTTGGCAGGTTTAAATGTACACTTGATAGAGCTCTCTCTGGGTTACTCTTTCAAAACAACCATCCAGTTGATGAATATTTAATGGGGACTCTGTCAGTCCCAGAGCTGAGAGAGGCAGTTCTCAAAGCTCCAGCAGGTCCTTGGAGAGGAGAGCGTTGGTAACCAGTGCCGTCCGAGTTTAGATGAGGCATGGTCTTTCTCAGGATGTTAGAACTGAGTGGAGTTCTCAAATGCAGCCCAGTGACTCTAGACCTGAGCCCTGCTCAGAAGCCAGTTGACTTGTCATTCGCTCTGAGCCTGGTGTCCTCCCTCTGCTCGTGCCCCTTTCTGCCATTTCTCATGCTTCTCCTGACTCTCTCTCTTTCCTACACCTTCTTTCTTCTTTTTTCTCTTTTTCTTAGTTTTACTCTCTATTATATTCCTTCTCCTTATCATTTTTTCTGTCTCTTATTGTTCTCATTCATTTTCTTTTTATTTTGTAGTACAGTTACTTTGTACATCATTGTCATCTTAAAATCTTGACCCTCTACAACTCCTATACTTCAGCTAGCTATGTTTTTTAAAGATTTTATCTATTTTTTATTTTTTTCCCCCAAAGCCCCAGTAGATAGTTGTATGTCACAGCTGCACATCCTTCCAGTTGCTGCACTTCGGACGCTGCCCCAGCATGACCAGTGAAGCAGTGCGTCGGTGCGTGCCCGGGATCCGAACCCGGGCCGACAGCAGCGGAGCGTGTGCACTTAACCGCTAAGCCACAGTGCCGGCCCTCAGCTAGCTATTTTGAAGAGAGTATTTTGATAAATTTCTCTTAGATGTTATAACATGCTGATTCAAGGAAATAAAAACTATCACAAATGGGATGGGGATGAAGAGTGAATTCAGTTCAGGTAGCCATGGAATTAGACAGAGGGAAACTGAGAGCTTAGGTCTAGGTGTTCAAAATATTTCCTGATACATATTTGTAGTTCATTGTTGTGGTAAACTGCACAGAGTCTTATTTACTGCTGGAGCCCAGATGTTTGCTCCTTGGGGCAACTCATCAGACCTCGGCCTATAGAAAAGAAGCTAGGAAACATTGCATGCATATCTAATGTGAACATCTGTTAGTGTTCCACCAGGAGACACCTTGGGCTCTTCCCTGAACTATCTGACTACAAAAAGAGGAAGAGAAGGTTTTCTCCATCTGCACAAAACCAAGACCTTATCTTGAGTTTGAGAGGATTGGAGGTGACTGAAAACAAAAGTGTTCCCGAGTTTGGATTTGCTTTAACAAGAACTATTGGCTGGCTTTGATGTTAAAGGTCTTTATTCAAAATTGACTACCTCTAATGCTAAGTTCATAGTGGAGATTTGTCAGAAGAATCCCTTTTTGATTAAGTCACTGAAATACAGTATTTGGGAGAATGGTTATATTTGAAGGTCACTTGTTCCTATTCTGTTGCCACAGTGACATCTGTTGGTAAGTGACTACTTCATGCTATTCTCGATGATTTCTGTTTGAAAGACATACTGAGCTTGATAAATAAATGGCAAGCAATAGGATATATTGGAACACATGAGGAAGCCATTTGGGGTAAAGCTAATTCAGCCTGAATTTGTTTTTCCAAAAGGGTCTGTCGCCTGCACTGTGTATCTGCTTTGCCACGTCCCAAAGAGAAGAGTAAATGCCCTTAAGATAAGAATGTATCTTCCCCCTCATTGGCATTTCCTTAAGGATAAGCATTTCTCCCTAGGCTAGGATTTCATTGCTGCAGTCATTCTGTGACCACCCAGCTCCAGACAACAGACGTGACACCAGCCGTGACCATCGAGACAGCAGATCTGCTCCCCCGCTGTGTCCATCAATAGCTGTTCTGGCAGGGCAATCTGGCAGGGCTGATCTCATGGCTATTGTAAAAGGGACATTGCAATCACTTGCAATAAATGCTCTTTGACGGTATATAACTGCTCTGTACACCCCAATTCTTCGGTGCTCTTCCTTCCTTAGGGAAGGAAGGCCACAGGTCATGGTTCTCAAAAGTTGGCTCATAATAAACTCACCCCAATTTTGATTTATAGATTGATTATGGATTATTTACGTCGACAAGCTGATGTGCAGGAAGTAGTAAAGGCACAGTGGTACCCGTGTTGCCTGACATAAAATCTTTCCTCCCTCTTTCCCTTCCCAGGATACCCACTCTTCATGGTGGCACCTACTTCCATGGTGTCATCATTCTTCTGATCACTCCTTTCATTCCCTCTTACAATTACTCAACAAATATTTAAACACCTACTGTATGCCAGGCTTGGGATACACTAAGGAAAAAATTTTCTACAAAATCTCTGTCTTCACAGAACTTGTTTTTGTTGGTTAAGTGAGATAATGGATAAGTAGGCAGACAAGTGAATTACATAGTCTATCGTGTGATGATCTGTGTCAAGAAGAAGGTAAGTGACAGGCAATGGGGAGAGCTAGAGAGTGAGTGGGTTGCTACTTTAATTAGAGAGGCCAGGGAGGCTGGAGCAAGGCCCAGAGGGAAGGGACAGAGCAGGAGGACATGCAGATATCCCAGGGCTGCAGAGATGCTGTGGAGGAATTGTGACTCGGATGTTGTTGGGCAGCAAGAAGCCAGTGTGGCTGGAGCACAGTGAGCAAGAGGGGAAAGGCAGAGAAGGTTTGAGATGCCAGGGAGGGTGAGCAGATGAAAGAAGGCCCCTGGGCCCATCAAAACTGTGCTGTAAGTGAAATGAAAACTTTCAATGTCATTTAACTATACGTTATACAATTTAAGTAGTAAATACCTTTTGTTTTTCTATAGTCTTGTCAAGTACATAAACTAAAATGCTGCTAAAATGGGAATGTCTAAATTATCCCCAGGAGTGACTGCTGTATCTTTTCAGGCGTCTGGTCTGCACAGCAGTCGGGTGGGAGTGATGTGACAGTCAGGAGACGAACTCTAGTCTTCAGGTTGTCGCCAACTGTTTGTGTTATGTTTCATCTGTAAAATGCGGAGGACGGAAAAGATGAGTGGTTTTCAGACTCCGATCCATGGAGCGCTGGATATTCCTGAAGGCTCTTGGTTTTTGTTTGTTTGTTTTTGTGAGGAAGATCGGTCCTGAGCTAACATCTATCACTCCTCCTCTTTTTGCTGAGAAAGACTGGCCCTGGGTTAACATCCATGCACATCTTCCTCCACTTTATATGGGATGTCACCACACCATGGCCTGACAAGCGGTGCGTCGGTGCGCGCCCAGGATCCGAACCGGTGAACCCTGGGCCGCTGCAGCAGAGCGCGCGCACTTAACCGCTTGCCCCACCCAGCTGGCCCTGAAGGCTCTTTGTTTTTTTTCTTATGTTTATAAACTTCGATGCAAGCTTCACGTAGAAGAGAGTGTCCCCTAGCTTTAAAAAGATTCCTGGACTTGGTCCTCACTTAGGTTTTCCAATATGAAGAATTTGCTGTCTCACAGACTCCCAAAGGACAGACAAAAGGAGCAAGATCCCTTTTTTCCGAGTGTCTCTTGTGACAGTGCTCATTGTCTCTCATTCAAACCAGAAGGTGATTTGTCAATAGTGAGATATAGCATTTGAGACCCCATCCTTCAAGATGGCTGAGTTGTCGTCCATCATTTTACAGACTTATTCTAAGTGAATAATATAAAAAGTGAATGTCTCAGCAGGTACTCTCTGACACAAAATAGAAACTAGGAATTGAGAAAAGTAATTATGATTGATGTCTGTCAATAAGGGCATAGGGCTAGTCTAATTCAAAAGTAATTAAAGGCATGAGTGTTAGTCACTGTACATATTAAATATATTGAAAAGTATTCATGTTCTCATAACACAGAATTATAACTGGAAGATAAACTGGATGTTTTTGGTACTTATGGTTAAAGATATATTTTATTTAATTTTGTTTTCCGATTGAGGAAATGAGAAAATTTATTTTTTTAATATATTGACTATCTTCTTCCTTTCCAACTTAGAATCTCAATCTGCTATTTTGGAAACTCTGAAAAATATGTTCAGATGCTGTTCAACAGGTAAGAAAATCTTGTTAGGATGTCAAATCCTTTTCTCTCTTATTTATCATAAAATTGTGACAGACTCTCATTTACCTTCCTGTCTGCCCATCTGACTAGGCCACCTTGTTTCTCTAAGCCTGCAGGGGAATCCAGTCAGGTGGAAGGGGATGTTTTCTTCCACTTACACTTTGCAGAGAAAATCAGCCTTGAAGTGGAACTGAGGACATGCTTTTCAGAAGCTGCATCATTCTCTACCCAGCCAGAACATTGGGCCTGACAACAGCTGGATCCAGTAGAAAACTGGACACTCTAGGAGATGTCATGTGGAGATGTGCCTGGCTGGACTAATAGTCACATGGATATGAGTTTTAAAAAAATCTCTCAGAGCTTTTCCAAAATCCAATAATATTCTTAAGTTGCTGTAGTAGATGAAACATTAGTTAGTGTCTTTTTAATTTCAACAGAAGCTTTTTTTTGGGTTACTAAAGAAGCCAAATTTCATGTTTTTTTTCTTGTTACCAAAGTGGACTTACTATTAAAAACAAGAAATCTTCAAGAAAGGAAACACTCATATGGAATAGAAATTGTGGGTAGCAATTGCTACTTTTTTATACAAAATCATCTGTTTTATTTATTTACACTTTCTCCCAACTGCGCTTTTGAAAATACCTTAGTATTAGAAATTACCAGTAAGAAGAGGGTGTGCGCCCTTGAGTGTGGTCCAGTAGAAGTCAGGTGACTCAGACCTGAGTTCTAGGCCCAGGTCTGTTTCTGGTTAGTGTGTGACAACGTACTTAGGCTCTCTGGAATGTAGTATTCATTTCTGTAAAATTAAAGAATTTGATGATTTTTGAGAACTTTCCCAAATATTAAATGACTTCTCTTTTAAAAAGTAGAAAGATCCTTCTCAAACTTATAAATTATCAAAAATTTTTTGTGACCTTTCACTTACCAAGAACAACTGATGTCCCTTCAATTGTATTGATTGAAAATAAAGATCATAAAAGTATATATTTGGTAATCTAATAAACGAATTAGCATAAAAATGAGCCAGGAATAATTCCTGATCAATCAAGATAGTACATTATGAAACTATTACTGTTTGTTACAGTATACAAAATTATGACTGTAAAATAGTATCTTTTTGCTGTCTGTAAGTTTATATTGTTACTCATATATCACCATTAACCCTATTATGTTTTACAAGTAATAAAATGTCTTGAAAGGAAAAAACAATAAACCAACAGCCCTGTATTACACGTGAAAATTGTGCTCCCTCTGGAAGGAAAATGAGGATACAATATTGGTCGAGTACTTCATTTTGTAATCCACTGGCGCCTTTCAAAAATATAGCTATTATTGTAAGAGTAAAGATATTCTTAAGAATAGTGCCACAAAACAGGTTTTCCAGCTTCTTTTTGTCAGAGCTGAGACCTACATCAGGCTGGGGCACTTGAAGAGGCATGGGGGACTCAGCTGGGGGTGGTTTAATTACTGTGAGATGATTAGCCAATAACAAATAAGACGGAGAAAGATTAAAAAGAGGTGAAGGGAAATAAAGTTGGAAATAATTAAGAAAAATAGTGCCTTCAAAATATCCTCTCATTATTTTTATAGCTTTTTATTTATTTTACTTTTTTTTTTGAGGCATGACTAGGATAGTATGTTAGATTTTTCTAAACCCTTATCTCCAGGGCATATATTACTGAGTTCTTCGTTATAAATGATAATGCCAAAGAAAACCTGGACAAAAGTATTCTGTACTATCCACAAGGACAAAACATGTACAACATTGCTCTATATATTAAGAGTCGAGCTGTAATAGTCAAGATATATATTCATGTGTGTAAAATTATAATGATTTTCTAATTTTCTCGGGCTGTGAACCGTGGTAAAATATACAGGAATAAGCAGGAGACCTGAAAAACCAGGTGATTTAAAACACCTAATATTACAGCTGGACCATCCAAGGGTGAAATCAATTTAAATTTCACACCTTCTCCTTTCCTCGTAGCCAGTGATTTGTCTGGAAGACAGAAAACACATAAAATTAATTGAGAGTTAACAGTATTTGGAGGCAGTTGAGGTTAAGCACTCAACAATGATGTCCCTTACTTCAGGAGCCATTGACTTTTTGTCATACGTTTACTTTATACACGGGTTCTCTTCTTAGATTATTTCTGTATGTTTCTTAGAAGAGAGACAGGGAAGGAGAATTAACTATCAATCTACTGTGCGCCAGTTCCTTTACTGTATTCCCTTATGCAATTCTTACAGTAATCCTTTAAAGTAACTGTTATAATTCATATTTGATAAAGAAAACCATGTTTACAAAATTGATCAAGGGTAAGAGGGAAGATCTGAACATAAGTCTGTTGGGCTTATGCCTCATATTCTCTCCACTGTGATAAAAATGGTGCTTCAACATGGGTACTCACCATCTGGCTATTTAATACCGGATCCTGCAAACAACATTGGATGAGATGAGATGAGAAGTTATTTCCAAAGATATTCTATTATATTTAAACTGTACTATTTATGAGTCAGATGTCAAGACATGTTTTAGAGGCATAGAGAGCAACTGATTAGTTCACCTACACATTATTAGTGTTTACTATAACTTTCGTGTGCCACATCGTGTCAACTTTGTGTCAACTTTACCAACTTTAGTGCTTCACTGTTCTTTTTGAAAAAACTCAGAATGTCACTTTTCGTGTCAAACACCTTGCTGTTTTCTTCTTATTCACTAGATGACAGTTCTGTATCTCTGTAAATTACCACTGCAGCAGGAAACGAGAGGTCTTAAGCCAGTTTGCTCTGCACAAATGATGGACATAGGAGGACTTCTGCTCCATCAAGGCTGCCTGTGTTATTCCGTGGCTGTAACGGGGATGTCCAGGACTGCTTAGTCAGAGGCACGAAGCAGAGTCAGAAAGCATCCTCTAAATTCTTCTTCAGATGTGAGTTCAGGCGTCTGTCCTCTCTCCTGAGCACACTGGAGTTTATTGACTGTGTTCTGACTCTTACTCTCTCCCTGTAGTTAATAAGTCTGGGAGCTCCATACCCCTAGAAAAAACATATGACACATAAAGCCTTTTCTCAACTAAACGGAGTTGAGAGCTATGGTGTTGCCCGAGAGTCTGATGCTTAAAGAAAATACAGCTGGGGCTCATGTGAAGGGAAAGAGCGTCAGCCACTCCCGGAGGGCTTTTATTGATGCTCCCATGGAATGAGCAAGTTTAAAGTAAAACCACATTGCTTAAACCTCACTAACTGATTGTTTTATTTTCAAGTAATATGCTCTGAAATCTGCTATGTCTAAAAAACCATTTCAGGCCTGCCCCATGGCTTAGCGGTTAAGTGCACGCGCTCTGCTGCTGGCGGCCCGGGTTCAGATCCCGGGATCACACTGACGCACCACTTCTCCGGCCATGCTGAGGCCGCGTCCCATGTACAGCAACTAGAAGGATGTGGACCTATGACAGACAACTATCTACTGGGGCTTTGGGGGAAAAATAAATAAATATCTTTAAAAAAATCAATAAAAAAATAAAAAACCATTTCATAAAGCTTAACCTTCTGTTTTTCATTCTCTGGTATTTGAAATTATTATTAAGACTGTAAATCCTTTAACATTCTACAATATACAAATAGGCAAATATCAATTATATTCTCTAAAATGGTTTGCTCCCATGTTAAAGATTAATATATGGTAGTAAAACTGGTTACCATCTAGTTTTTAACTCATTTTTTGCTTTTGAAATTACATATAAAATTTGTGTTTTGAAGTATTATCCTAAAACTCAACAACTTTCTGATATAAATCGACTAGATGGAAGGTAACTAAAATGAAATTTGATCTTTAAAACTCGAGCTTTGTGTAAGAATTTATAATATCAGGCAGCTGAAAGTTGGGTCTCTCCACATTATGATATTTATTAATTGTGAATAGCCACATCTATTACAAAGCGCTGAAAAATAAAAAGAAATTGAACAATATCAACACTCTCTTTCCCCACATGTTGTACAGTTTATATGCAAATAAATTCTCAAAGGTCAGAAAAATGTTTATGATTTCAGATAACTGTTAAAATACTATCTCATTCCAGTTTTAACCTCATTTGAAATGGACTGAAAACTCTTCTCTTAGGATTTTGCTCTGATCAGTGCCCCCAGGTCCCCTCAATGCCTCATTTGATTGTAAACTTATCTGAGGAATTGAATATTCTTTTTCATTTGTTCTCTTTAAGGTATCTGTGATAGTGCTTTTTATGCAACGACCACTTGGTACAATTTATTATTAGTTTCAGAAACATGCTTATTTAGGAACAAATCAAGAAAACAAATGTGAGGGATGTGGGGTCGCCTAGCTGATGGTGTTCTAGGGATTCCTCATGTGAGTCTTGGCATAGAAACGTTCAAAGGGTAAAGCAGCATTTGTCAGGTAAAAAGTGTGGGGTGAACATAATTCTGAAGGAATAATGATGGAGACGTAAAAACAAGAAACCCCTTGAATTGTGTTGGAAGGTATTAGACACATCAAAGAGCTGGGAAAAAACATTGTTCAATGTAAGTTCTTTCTAAACTCTAAGGCAAAAAGTAACATGAATTTACATGGTAATTATAAACCACAAAACAACAATTCACAAGACAAGTAAACAACTAAAGTAGAAACCAGAGTGAGAAAAATAGAGGTTAAAGGAGAGATGGAAAGAGATGGTTGGGGTCAGAAAATATGGCTTAGTCATCCTTGAGGTCTCCCTCAGACTCTGATCATTCCTAGTGCTCAGTAAACACTTTGACCCCATGAGCCTGGGGAAGAGCAAAGTGACACGTGGTTGGGAGGGGAGATAATGCAAAGATACCCTTGTGGAGGCACTGACATTGAAAATCAGTTACATTTTGCAAAGGTGTTTACCATAATATATTAAGGATTATTCTGGAAAGATAAGGATTTTTCTGGAATGTACGTTTTCATTTTATGGAAACTCCAACAAGCCCAGTGAAAGATTTAGACATTTCAGCTTTAGAAATAAAGAGAGGGGCCATCCCCGTGGTGCAGCAGTTAAGTGAACACACTCCGGTGTGGTGGCCTCAGGTTCACAGGTTCGGATCCCGGGCACGCACAGACACACCGCTTGTCAAGCCATGTTGTGGTGGCATCCCATATAAAGTAGAGGAAGATGGGCACAGTTGTTAGCCCAGGGCTAATCTTCCTCAGCGAAAAAGGAGGATTGGCATCAAAAGTTACCTCAGGGCTGATCTTCCTCACACAAAAAAAGAAAGAAACAAAGCCAGAATGGGAAATTTTTTCTGTCAGTTTTACAATGAAAACCAGTTAGCATTTGGAAATCGGTTGCAATTTGAGATGAGAATGTGAAGAAAGAATTAGATGTCACATGTTGTTTTTCCTTTTCTCTGAGGCAGTAAGGCTTGCAGGGGGAATGAAATTCCATCTTTGCTCTATTGAGTTTGAGAAGGTGTAAAATTCATTTGTGCTGGGCAACACTGTTGACCTGTGGAGAAAAACAAATGGTTTAAGCAGCTGATCTAAAGGAATAACTGAGCTCATAAAAGTTCTTAGCTTATAAAGGTTGCTTCTACTTTGCTCAACTTTACTGGACATCCATTGACCTATATGTGTAAGGTATTTGTGGTAGGTATTGAAGGAAATACAAAGAATTATAGGGTTCCAAGCTCCTCCACATACATGACATGGTTTGCAAGATGTAATTTGACTCTGCCAAGGTATTTAGTGTATGTTGCATTACAGAACCTAAAAAAAATGGCAATGTTATTGAGAAATTGTAATTAAAGACAGCTTCTTAGGAGAGATGGACTAGATCAAGTCCTCAAAGGGACCACTTTTGGACAGGTGGAGGGAAGAAAGAGTGAGGATTTCAGATGGGGGAAGGGAGGACAGGTACAGAAGTGGAAAGAAACATGGCATTTGGGCATGGGGGTGGGGAGGCCATGACAGGCACAGTCTTCCCGTGACTGAGAGGTAGCTCAGTTTCCTCCTGCAGGAGCCCAGCACTGCTTGCCACCTCCTGGCCTCCTCCACCTGCAGACCCCACGCCTGAGCCAAGGCCTATCTTATCTGGATCGCTGCCTAGTCTCCCAACAGGTCCCTTTACTTTCAGTCTTAATTTCTTCTAATCTTTCCTCCACCTTGCCTGCAGAGTTACATTCTAGAATCCAAATTTGCTTAAATCTGATATCTGCTTCGACTGCATCAATGACTGTTCAGAGTAGCCTAGAGAACATTCAGACTCCTGAGCTGGACACGCAGGCTTTCCCTTGTTGTCCTCATCTTTACCCTCATCACCCACTCTGTCCTACATGTTTGCTTTGTTCCAGCCTTAAAAATACCACCCATTTTCGGAAAGATTTAGCATCCTTTATATCTGTCTTTTTATATGTGCTTCTTCTGTCCTCCTACCCAGTTTGTTAATCAACTTAATTCCTATTTCTTAATCTAAACTCATGTCAAATGTTCCTTTCTCTTGGAGACTTTTCCTGAGAGGTCTCCACCTAGAGACCCATTTTGATGTCCCCACCCTGGGACCATATACTTATCTACTTTTCCATAACTGTTGTTTTATTCATGTCTCATAGACAGCGAGCTCCTTAAAGCTGAGACTATCCTTCTTCTTGATAAATAAATGACCAGCAATAGGATACATTGGAGCATATGAGGAAGCCATTTGGTGTAAAACTAAGTGGGCCTGAAATTGTTTTTTTTTCCCCAAAAGGGGCCTGTAGCCTCTGTTCATCCATTGTATATCTGCCCTAAGCAATTAACATGTCCCAAAGACAAAAGCAATGCCCTTAAGTTGTAAATGCAACTTCCCCCACATTGGCATTTCCTTAAATATAATCATTTCTCCCTAGGCTAGAGTTTGATTGCTGCACTCATCCTGTGACCACCCAACTCCAGACAACAGCCACGCCCATGGAGACAGCAGACCTGATACCCACTGTGTCCATCAATGGAGGTGCTGACAGGTCAAGGTTGCGACTATTGTAAAAGGGACATTGCAATCACATGTGGTACATGCTCTTTGATGGTATATAACCACGCTGTACACCCCACTTCTTTGGAGTGCTCCATTTCTTTGTGAAAGGACTCTCCCGGACCATATGGTCCTCAAAGGTTGGCTCATAGTAAACTCATCCCAAGTTGATTTTATAGATTTTTTATGGATTATTTGTGTCGACATTCTATTTGTCCCTCCAGTGTCTGAACACAGTACCTGACACCTTGGGGGCACTCAGAAAATGTTTGATGAGTGAATAAGTATGTGGGAGACCACACTGGCTGGAGCAGAAGGGGCGTTTTGGGGAGTGGTAGAAAATTCACTCACGTTCCTACCATAGTGGTTGAAGCTGTGGGCTTTGGACCAGTTTGTCTCGGCACCAATCCCAGTTATCCCGCTTTTAACTGGAGAACCTGTGCAAAGTATTTAGTCTCTGTGCCTTAGTTTCCTCATCTATAAAATGGGGCTACTGAGAACTCCTGTCTCATAGGGTTTTAGTGAGATTTAAATGCATTAACTTATGTAAAGTGTTTAGAAGAGCTCCTGGCGCATAGTAGGCATTAACATGTTAGCTGTGGGGTTATCATTATTGCTCTTATATCTAAACGATACTCTGGTTTTGAAAAGATGCTTTCATAATATAGTTGATCCTCATTATTTGTGGATTCCGTGTCTGCACACTTGCCTACTAGCTAAAATGTACTGGCAGCCCCCAAGTCAACACTCACAGGGCTTTCATGTCCATTTGCAGATAAGCGCAAAGTGGTGAAAATTTTGATTCACTCGAAGTGCACGTTCCCAGCTGAGGGGAACAAGGTGACGCTCTGCCCTGTTGTTTCAGCCCATGCTGTAAACAAGTGTCCTTCTTGCAGTCTATTTAGTGCCTCATTTATTATCTTTTTGTGCCTTGTGTTGGTGACTGGGCTGTTTAATATGTCCCCCATGTGTAGTGCTGCAGTGCTGCCTGGTGTTCCTCAGGGCAAGAGGCTGTGACGTGCCTTTACAGAGAAAGTATGTGTGTTTGACAAGCTTCTTTCAGACACGAGGTACAGTGCTGTTAGTCTAAGTTCAATGTTAATATATCAACAATATATATTAAATAAGGTGACTTTAAAGAGAAACACACAGAGAAAAAGGTTATGTATTGATCAGTTGAAGAAAATGTGACTAAGGTTTGCAGGAACCTAACCCTGCATTTCCTGTAGGGACAGTGGGTCATATTCACTGATTCATTGTTCACAGTGACTTTGTAGAATGTCACACTGTGCATAACGAGAACTGACTGTATCTTATGTAATCTTCACATACTCCTTTATAACAGGTAGGGTAGGGAACAGGGTGTCCACATTCTACGGGCTATTACAGACCTTATGAGCCAAGTAGAGAATTTAAAAAGTCTTGTGTTCAGCATAAGAGCCATGAGATTTTGAGCAAAGAAGATCTATGATAAACTGATGTTTAAGGAAAAATTACCTGGCAAGAGACTGTAGTTTTGAGAGGAAGAGGGAGAACTGAGCCAGAAAGAAGGACCAGTTCTTAAACTCTCCAAGTATTCCCATTGCTTGGTGAGGAGATTCGGAACTAAGGTGCTGATGTGATAAAGGAAAAGTAGCAGCCAAGGGATAAAATAATGGATTTGGTAACCATATATAGGGTGTAAGTTAGGCTGTGGTTCTCAAAGTGGGGTCCCTGGACCAGCAGCATCAGCATCACCTGGGAAGTGGGAAGAAACGCAAATTGTCAGGTGCTGCTGCAGACCTGCAGAACTGGAAATTCTGGAGTGGGGCCTGGCAATCTGGGTTTCAACAAGGCCTCCAGGTGCTTCTGGTGCCCATCAAGTTTAAGAGCCAATGAAATAGAAAAATGATCCCAACACGTCACCATGCTCAGGTAAGCCACAGGGCAGGGAGGTGGTATTTGTTTGGAGGATAAGACACATTTTAAATTTTAGGAAAAAGTAATTCAGTGTCTGTTTCATCATGAGGATTCCAGAGATGCCATTTTATCTCTCTGCATGTGAAGCTCTTTTTTCCACAATATGTTCTCCTTTAGAGAGCCCTTGGTAAGTTATTTACCAATTACCGCATGTTCTGAGAGTCCCTTATTTCTTGAAATCCCCTTTCAGACGTCAAAATATACTTTATTTTTGTGCACAATCTCCTCTATTTAAAATCTGGAATTCTCTTCCTATAGGATCATGTATCGCACATGCAGCCTTACTGTCAATTTGGAATGCCATTGGTTTCTTCCAAAAGCTTAGAATGTTTTAGAATTTAGAACCTGATGAATAGAGAATTTATATGCTTCTGTGTAGGTTTCATATTTTTCAGATGTCCAGAGGTATCCCAACTTGCCAGTAATGTGGCCTTAAGATTTAGCAGAACTTGAAAATCTGAATATAGTAGAAAATGAATTCCATCTGTAATGTTAACATTTACAAAATAAATGATCACATTGTTAACGTAGCAATAAACACTGTCTATATTCTAGGCTCTGAAAGTATCTTGCTTACACAGTAAACCTGATAAAGTTTCAAAGATGATCCAATTAACTTTTCAGCAAAAGCTTTGCTTGAGTGTATCTTGGCTTCCTTTTTGACAGTTTTAGCCTTAAAGTCACAGTAATGTTTTCTTTTTCTGGGAATCAGATAATCTTCTATTTGGTGAACACTTTAATTTTTAATGGTCACCTGTATTTTGTGATATGCACGTGTTCAAATAATCTATAAGAACTAACCATTACCACCCACATATAAGATTATACAGGAATGGAAGAGTTTTGGCTGACTTACTGTATATAATTGTTCAGCCAAAGCAGATGGTAGACTCTACCACATACAATGATTTAGGGGTTTGAAGCAGTATCTTTAAATACAAATAATCTCAAAAATGCTAATATGTAAAGTATATTACTTACAGTGTTAACTAACCAAAATAGTTAAATTTGTTATCTTTCCTCCCTTTATAAGGATGCACCCATTATATGGATTCTGTACAAATCTGCAAAGATCACTTTTTTCCTTTTCAAAATTTATTTATTTTAATTTTTAATAGTGAGAACTTTAGTGTTGGGAAAATTGCTGCACAATTACTGGAAATGCTGAGAGTCTTTTGAAAAAGTCTAGAAGTCTAAAGATAATGAAAAGTACATTTCTACAATGTCAAGTCCTTTGAGCTTCTGTCTAGTTGTACTCTGAAGAGATGGAAGATTAAGTACCAGCACAAGACACAAGGGAACAGGCTGCCAACTTGAGGGTTTCCCATGGACAACAGAGTGCCTGGCAGACACATGGAGGTTGAATCTGGGCTTCCTCCATGGCTGGGCCCTGAGAGGAGGATTTTGCTTAAATGATCAGAGAATAGACCACCTTTTTTCTTGTTAATAAGTAATATTTACCATGTAAATTTCTTTATAAATCTCTGAATAAAATAAAATTATAACCAGTATAGAAATGAACTCTTACTGACATGCCCCACAGCCTTCTTTAGAGAGCTCAACAGAAAATGTCTCCGCTGACTGTGAATTGGTCTTCTCTGAAAGCCAGCCAGCCCTTCATTGATAGCCCTGGATAAGGAAGGCCAGATACAACTCTTTGAAGATGTTGAGCTGAAATCAGAACCAAAAATCCTACCTCCAGTTGGCTCCTCTGTGAGAATGGATGGCCGGCCTTATTTCACAGGCTGGGCAGTTAAGGTTTCAGATGAGCTTAATTGCTCTGTTACACAGGGATGGAAAAGGAGGAATGTGACATTGATTCAGTGCTCAGATTTTGCAGGTAAAGATAGGGTCAGAGAAGGGAATAAAGATTTCAGCAAATTGGTTTTTTGTTCTCTACAGTGGAAGTAATTTAAGAAACAGATAGTCTCTCACTCCAACTTCTCTTCCCTGTTATCTATCTGTAATATCGCTGTAAAAATTCTTTCTTTAAAGATTTCAGTCTTGGGCCAGTCCCGTGGCTTAGTGGTTAAGTGCGTGCGGTCCGCTATTGACGGCCCGGGTTCGGATCCCAGGTGCACACGGATGCACTGCTTCTCCGGCCATGCTGAGGCCGCGTCCCACATGCAGCAACTAGAAGGATGTGCAAATATGACATACAACTATCTATTGGGGCTTTGAGGAAAAAAAGGAAGAAGATTGGCAATAGATCTTAACTCAGAGCCAGTCTTCCTCAGCAAAAAGAGGAGGATTAGCACAGATGTTAGCTCAAGGCTGATCTTCCTGACACACACACGCACACACAAATTTCAGTCTTTTTTCTTTGCAGTCTGTTTTTTATCATCTTTATGAGTGCTTTGATTTCACCATCTTCTTGGCACCACAACGGTAGCCATTGAGATGTTATTATAGATTCAGTTTTGAAATTTTATCATCTTATCTCTATTTCCTCTGCCATTTCTCAGTTTTAGTTCTTATTGCATCTTATGCTTGAAAATATTTGAAGCTTATAGTGTGTATCAGTTCTTATTTTCTCAACTTTTTATTATCTAAGTGCCCTCAACTATCGCTTTCTTAAAAAAAGAAGTGAAATACATAACAGAACAATACACTGTAATAAATTGACAATTATAAAATTAAGTTCAACCTGAAATCCCTCCCCACTTAACAGAGACCATTTTTCATAATTCATCATGCTTTAGTTTGGGCAGGGTCAGTTTATCAATGATTTTTGGATGTTTTAAACCACACGAGATGAATACAATATGGTAAAATTGTTAATCTTGCAGAAGTTGTAGAATTTCCTGATGGTTAGAGAAGTTGATGGTGGAGAATCTGAATCATATGAAAAGTAGTTGATTAATTAGCACCTGACAGAGTTTGTTAATTTGTTAAAGATGATGATAAGACATACATGTTGAAAAGATAACTTTGCATATCAGAACATTGTCAGAGACCACTGGGAAAATTCATAATGTTCTCAAATACTACAAAAAATGACCATTTTTTCATGAAAGATGTCATACGTGATGGCATCGAATACTTATGTCAGAAAATTTGCAATGAAGAAAATTAACATTTGAGTCATTTTAATTCTAACAATTTGTTCATGCTTACTATTAGGTTAAAAACAATTTTTAGAAATAAAGTGATAAATGATGTACTTGCTTAATTTTTAATTATTTTAGGAAAAGACTTTTCCACATTTAAAAAAATGTTTATTTGTATTTATTTTATGCTGAATTTATTCCTAGGTCCAAAGACTTTTTTTAAATTAACTAACACCAATTCTTTTCAAACTCTTTAAAAAAGTTGAAGAGGATAGAATACTTCTAAAGTCATCCTATGGGGTTAGTACTACCCTGATATCAAAGCCAAAGACACTAAGAGAAAGGAAAACTACAGGTGAATACCTTTCATGAATATTGATACAAAAATCCTCAATAAAATCGTAACAAAGCAAATTCAGCAGCATATTAAAAGGATTATACATCATTTTTAAGTGGGATTTATTCCTGGAATACAAGGATGTTTCAATATATGAAAAGGAATCAATGTAATTAACCACACTAACAGAATGAAGGAAAAAAAGTGATCATCTCAATGGATGCAGAAAAGGCGTTTGACAAAACTAAACATGCTTTCATGTTAAAAACACTAAAAAACCCTCAGAGTAAAGGGAAGCTACTTCAACATAGTAAAAGCCATATACAGAAATCCACAGAGAACATCGTATTCAAGGATGAAAGACTGAAATCTTTTTATCTAAGATCAGGAGAAAGGTAAGAAGGCCCACTTTCACCACTTCTATTCAACATGGTATTAGAAGTTCTAGCCAAAGCAATTAGATAAGAAAAAGAAAGAAATAGCATTCAAATTGGAAAGGAAGAAGTAATATTATATTAGTTTACACATAATATTTTATATGTTGAAACCCCTAAAAATTCCACAAAAAAATTTTAGAACTAATAAATTATGCTAAGTAGTGGGACACAAAATTAACCTGCAAAAATTAGTTGTTCTCCTATACATTAATAACAAGTAATCTGAAAAAGAAATTTAAAAACTTTACATTTTTATTTACAATAGCATCAAAAAGAGTAAAATACTTAAGAATCAACTTACTCATGGAGGTAAAAATTCCAATGATTTTTTTGCAAAAATAGAAAAATCTATCCTAAAATTCCTATGGACTCCCAAGGGACCCTGAATAGCCATAACAATATAGAAAAAGAAGAACAAAGTTAGAGAACACACACTTCCTGATTTCAAAACTTACTACAAAGTAATCAAAACAGTGTGGTACTGGCATAAATACACACAATATACTTATGAAATATTATAGAGAGCCCTGAA
The DNA here is from genome assembly GCF_020826845.1 of Diceros bicornis minor. NCBI lineage: Eukaryota > Metazoa > Chordata > Mammalia > Perissodactyla > Rhinocerotidae > Diceros > Diceros bicornis. The sequence continues at coordinate 73,792 of NW_026691154.1, forward strand.
ATAAACCTTTGCATATATGGTCAAATGATTTTTGACAAGGGTGCAAAGATCATTCATTGGAGAAAGGATAAGTTTTTCAACAAACGGTGCTGGAAAACTGGATACCCACATACAATAGAATGATGTTGGACCCTTACCTTACACCATATACAAAAATTAACTCAAAATGGATCCAAGATATAAATGTTAGAGTTGAAGCTATAAAATCCTTAGAAGAAAACACAAGGTAAAAGCTGCATGTCATTGGGTCCAAATGCCATTGCCAACAATGATTTCTTTACTATGACACCAAAGACATAAGCAACAAAAAAAATAACAAATTGCACTTCATCAAAATGAAACGTTTTCTGTATCACAAGATACTAGCAACAGAGTAAAAAGGCAATGGTTGAAAAGATTTGCAAATCACATATCTGATAAAGGGTTAATATCTAGCATATATAAAGAACTTCTACAACTCAACAATAAAAAAACAACCCAATTTAAAAATGCACAAAGGACTTGAATAGACATTTCTCCAAACAAAATATAAAATGGCCAGTAAACACATGAAAAGATGTTCAACATCACTAACTATCAGGAAAATGCAAAATAAAACCACAATGAGATACATGTTCACACCCATTAGCATAGTTACTATCACAAAATCAGAAAATAACAAGTGTTGGCAAGGATGTTGAGAAATTAGACCGCTTGTGCAATGAAGGTGCGAACATAAAATTGGAAAACAGTATGGCAGTTCCTTCAAAAATTAAAACTAGAATTCACCACATGATCTAGCAATTCCACTTATGGGTTCTGAAATAATAGAAAATACATTTATCAGTCTCTGCCTCCAGTTCCTGGCACAAAGCTCCTAAAACTTTGTAATTTCCTAAATGATAAGAACACTAGGAGCAACTCTTATTCTAATATTTGTCTTTGACACCATCCCTGACACAGAGACCCTAAAACCCTTGTAATTTCCTTTTTTTTTTTTTTAGGAAGATCAGCCCTGAGCTAACATCCGTGATAATCCTCCTCTTTTTGCTGAGGAAGACCGGCTCTGAGCTAACATCTATTGCCAATCCTCCTCCTTTTTTCTCCCCAAAGCCACAGTAGATAGTTGTATGTCATACTTGCAGATCATTCTAGTTGCTGTATGTGGGATGTGGCCTTAGCATGGCCGGAGAAGCGGTGCATCATTGCACGCCCGGGATCCGAACCTGGGCCGCCAGTAGCGGAGCATGTGCACTTAACTGCTAAGCCACGGGGCTGACCTCCTTGTAATTTTCTAATTGATAAGAACACTAGGAGAAGCTTTTGTTCTATTGAGGCAACTCTGGATGGGCTTCTGGATGGCTCCTGGATGGGGGCTGGTCACCAGGAAGACCAAGCCCTGATTAGAAGATTCGAATTTTTAGCCCTACCCCTTATCTTGCAGAGAGGGGAGGGGGGCTGGAAACTGAGTTAATAATTAATCATGCTTACGTGACAGAGTCTCCATTAAAATCCCAATAGAAGGAGGTTCAGAGAGCTTCCAGGTTGGCAATGACAAGGAGTGCTTGGAGAGTGGTGCACTTGGATATGGCATGAAAGCTCTGTGCCCCTTCTCACATACCTTTCCCTATGCACCACTTCCATTGGCTGTTCTTGAGTCATATCCTCTTATAATAAACTGGTGATGTAGTAAATGTTTCTCTGAGTTTTGTGAGCCACTCTAGTAAATTAATCAAACCCAATGAGGAGGTTGTGGGAACCTCTGGTTTATAGCCAGTCAGTCAGAAGTACAGGTAACAGCCTGGGCTTGTAACTGGCATCTGAAGTTGAGGTGAGGTAGGGTGGGTGTGCAGTGTTATAGGACTAAGCCCTCAACCTGTGGAGTCTGATGTATCTCTGGGTTGACAGCATCAAATTGAGTTGAATTATCTGACGACTAGCTGGCATTCCAAGAATTGCTTGTTGGAGGTGTGGGGAACCCTCCCACGTGTGAAAAAATGAATCTCAGAAAACCATTTATGGGCATACACCCAAAGTGATTGAATGCAGAGGTATAAAGACATAAATAAACACCCGTGTTCTTAACAGCATTATTCAAAATAGCCAGAAGCTGGAAGCAAACCAGGTGTCCATCAACAGATGAAATAACAAAAAAAATGTGGTGTATACACAGAGTGGAATACCATTCACCCTTAAAAAGGAAGAAATTCTGACACATTTTATGACAAGGAGGAATCTTGAGGACTTTATGCTAAGTGAAATAAAGCCATCCACAAAAGGAAAAATACTGTATGATTCCACTCATATAAGGCACTTAAAGTACTCAAATTAATAGGAATAGAAAGGAGAATGGTGTTTCCCAAGGGCAAGAGGGAAGGATAACAGGGAGTTGTTGCTTAATGAGCACAGAGTTTCAGTGCAAGGTGAAAATAGTTCTGTGGATGGTTGGAGGTTATGGCTACACAACAATGTGAATGTACTGCATGTCACTGAACTGTACACTTAAAAATGGTTAAAATCGTCAATTTTAGGTTATGCATATTTTATGACCATTTAAAAAAATTAATTATTTTCAACAAATGAACAAACACTAACTACATGCAATAACATAGATGAATATCACAACCAAAATGCTGCATAAAAGAAATTATATTCAAAAGGCTATAGATTTTTTAATTCCATTTATATAAAATCTAAAAAAGAAACAAAACCAAGGTCTGGCTTCCAGTAATGGTGGAGTGGCTTGTTGAACTAACACTCTCACATATAACAATGATAAAATCTGAATACATATTATATGTATTTATATAGAATCATGTATTTATATGTAATATACATATAATAAATGTGTATATGTGTGTATGTATAAATGTCTTCCGAAAGCAAGCAGAACTGACAGGGAGCCTTCCCTTAAATGATGGGAATTGTACCAGGAGGTATTTGCAAGCTTGAGTCTTTTGCCTCAAAGCATTCCAAAATCTGTACATGGCCGAGACAGGGGAAAAACTACAGTCTTACTTGTAAAGTTAGAGGATGTATTTTGGGGCTGACAGAGTAGCTGGAAAGTTAAGGGAGAAATTCTGGAAGGGAGGGAGACACACAGAGGAAAATCTCAAAATATGTACGTAAGTCTCCCCCCCACACACACCAAATTGGCAGATCTTTGAACAACACACATGCAGGGTAGACCCCAGAGGGCTTAGTGTAAAAACAGCAATTGGTAGATGAAAGAACTGAATGAGGATTTCAGCTATGCTCACGGTAAAGGAGAGAAGATTGGAGTTTCAGTCCAGCCAAGTTAACTCCCTGCTAGAAAAATAACAACACTCTTCAAAGGAATACAATAGAATCCAGAGTCTCTATAACTATCATTCATGGTTTCCAGTACACAGTTTAATTTTTTTTTTAATTTATTTTTCCCCCAAAGCCCCAGTAGATAGTTGTGTGTTATAGCTGCACGTCCTTCTAGTTGCTGTATGTGGGACGTGGCCTCAGCATGGCCGGAGAAGCAGTGACTCGGTGTGCACCCGGGATCTGAACCCAGGCCGCCAGTAGCAGAGCATGCACACTTAACTGCTAAGCCATGGGGCCGGCCCTCCAGTACACAGTTTAAAAAATCATGAGATTTGAAGAGATGGGAAAATGTAATCCATATATGACCAAAAGCAGGGAGGAGAAACTCTCCCCATGGTGTTGCAATTAGCTGACAAGGATAAGACAGCAGCTATTATAAAGATGATCATGGTGGTATGAAAAATATTCTCATAATGAATGAACATATCTGGAAACTCAGCAGAGAAGTGGAAATTACAAAAAAGAACCAAATAGGAAGATTAAATAAAAAAAATACTTTTGAGTTTACATGTACATTAGAAACAGTAGAAGAGGGCAGGCCTTGGGGCTTAGCAGTTAAGTGTGCGGGCTCCACTGCTGGCGGCCCCGGGTTCGGATCTTGGGCTCGCACGGATGCACTGCTTCTCTGGCCATACTGAGGCTGCGTTCCACATACAGCAAATAGAAGGATGTGCAGCTATGACACAGAACTATCTACTGGGGCTTTGGGGCAAAAAATAAATAAGTAAATAAAATTAAAAATAAAAAGGAACAGTAGAAGAAACATGAAGATAGAGCAATAGAAATTATCCAGTCTGAGCAAAAGAATGTAAAAATTTTGAAGAAAAATGAAGAGAGCCTTACCTGTGAGATGATTGAGTCCCCAGCAGAGAGGGGAGAGACAGAAAAATTAAATGAGGCAGAAAGACAAATCAATAAGTAATAGCATAAAACTTCCAAAATTTGGTAGAAAATCTAAAATTTTAGATCCAAGGAAGTCAGCAAACCCAGAAAATAAAATACAAAATAAAACCATACCTGGGCACATGATAGTCAAGCTGCTAAAATCCAAAGATAAAAACAAAATCTTGAAAGCAGTCAGAGAAATACATATATACAGGGGAAGACATTACATACAGGGAGGAATAATGTCATTGATGGATGATATATTATCAAAAACAAAAGAGACAAATCAACAACAAAATGACATCATTCAAGTGCAGAAACAAAACACAAAAGTCAACACGAGATTCTATATTTAGCAGATCTCACTTTCAAAAAGGAGGCAGAAGCCACAATAATATTCTGCACACCCATTAGGTGGCTGAAATAAAAAATAAAATTGCAAATATCAAGTCCTGGTGAGGACAAGGAGCAACTAGAACTGGGAATGCAACATGATAGTTGCATTCGGATAACGATTTAGCAGGTTCTTATAAAGTTAAACATACACTTATTATATGACTCAGATATCCCACTCCTAGGGATTTACTCAAGCAAATTGAAAACTAATGTTTAAACAAAATCTTTGGGTGAATATCCATAACCATGTTATTCATAATTGCCACAAGCTGAAAACAAACTAAATGTCCTTCATCAGGTGAATGGAGAAAGAAATTGTGGTGAATTGGGACATTAGAATACTACTTGGCAATAAAAAGGATAAACTCTTGATTCACACAACAACATGGATGAATCTTGGCTGCATTTCTCTAAGTGAAGGAAGCCCGATTCAAAAGGCTGTACAGTATGTGGTTTCATTTGTATGACTTTCTAGAAAAGTCAGCATTACAGAGATGAAAAATGATCAGTGGTTGCCAAGGGATGGAATGGGGGAAGGGGTTGATTACACAGGGACAGTATGAGAGAATTTTGGGGAGTGAAAAAAACAGCTCTGTATGCTACTGTGGAGGTGGATACATGACCATAAAGTTGTCAAAACCCACAGAACTGTACACTACAAAGAGTGAATTTTACTCTGCAAATTTTAAAAATCAATCAGGATGCTGGGGAACTCAGATGAAATGCAGTGACAAATGAATCTCACTGTATTACAAGCATGTGACATAGCCACACATAATGGGTGGGGATGAAAGGTCCTGACCTAAGTTACATTGGAAGACAGTGTTTTGATGGGATACTGTAAAACTAAAGTAATGTACACAAACACTCTACTCTAGGTGTTAAGTTTGTTTTTCATAAGGGTATGGATTAGCAATTCTGAAACTAGTTGACACATTAGGAAATATATTGTAGCTAACTGGAGTTAAATTTCTCACTGTTGGTCAAAGAAGTTAAAAATAAACAAAAGGAGAATGCTAGAATAAACTCTGTGGTGCTGGATAGGAGTTGGAAGTATCAGTATGAATCCATGTCACTTCTAATATATCTATCCAGATAGATGGATAGATTGATAGATGAATAGATAGATGTGTATAGCTGTGTTTATATTCCTACATACATTTCCAGGCTCTGCTGAGAGGGTCCAGAAGCACTGACACCCTAGTATCAATGAGCACACTTAGCTCCCAGATCTTGGTTTCTAAATATCATTCTCCAATAAAAAGAACCAGGTTTTCTTGGAGAAATGGCTAATTCTAGGGTGGAGATGGAAAATACAATATGAGCCTGGACCATCTTGTAGTGCCAGAAAGTAGAAAAGTGCTTTAAATAAAACACAGCAAATGATGAGATGTGTCAAAAGGAATCAATCTGAAAGACTTCTCAATGGCTCAAGCTGGAAAACTGTGAGCAACATAATAAATAATGGTAACATTGGATTATTACACAGAGAATAAAATAAATATCCATGAGTCTATACTGACATAAAATAGATTAAATAAGAAAGGAAGAAAGAAAGAGGCATAAAAAAGAATAAGAGAAAGAAAGGAAGAAGGACGGGAGAAGGAGGGAGGGAATCTTCCTCACAGAATTCCAAATAATAAATGTGGCTGGATAGCATGAAATAGAGAATCACCACTAGAACACCACAGTAATAATTATTGTGGGTAAGGCTGACTGATGAATGCAAAAACTGTGGGTGAAATTAAAAAAAAAGAATACATTTGCAGAGCCTCAAATCATCTGCCTCAAAATATATAATTTTTAATGTTAATTACTTTAAAAGACCTAGGACTATTGAAAGCAAAAATTATAACACTGTATTGTGGGATTTATAACATGAGAAGATGTAAAATTTATGATAACAATAGCACAAAGGACAGACAGAGGTAAATGGAACTGTTCTGTAGCAAGTCTTCCATATTTTACATTGATTAAACTGGTGAACTATTAAGTCTAGGTAGGCTGTGATATGTTAAAGATGCATATTGTAATCTGGACCAACCACTAAAAAATGCAAAGGTGTGTCACTTAAATGCTAATAAAGGAATTAAACAGCATACCAAAAAACGTTTGTACAAGACTGTTCACAGGAGATGACCTGCACGTCCCCAGGAGGAGATGAGCCCACTGCGGCGCATCCACAGAGCAGAACGCCCTCAGCCGTGCCGAGGAGCAAACGCTGACACACACATGCTGGGAGAGACTCATCAACCTCGTGCCGAGGGAAGCAAGCTGGACAGAAAACAATACACGTGGGATGATTTCAGCCAAGATGAACCTATGCTGAAAAAACCAGAACAGCGGTTGCCTCGGGGGAAGGATGAAATTGCCTAGGAAGGAACAGGAAGGAGTTTTCTGGGGGTGATGGAAATATCCTGTTCTTAAAGGGGTGAAGGTTATATGGGCATGTTTATTTGCCAAAAATGTAAGGTTGAGATTTGTGCCTTTCAGTGTGCGTACTTCTTACCCCCCCCACACACACACACAAAGGACTAAAAGAATAATAAAGTGATGTGGGAGTGGGATGGAGTGTGGAAGAAACAAAAATGGCAGATGATTAGTAGTTGTTGAAGCTGGGTGACGAGGCTACTATGCTGTTTTGTTTATTTTGCATATTGTTTGAATTGTTCTGTAATAAAACACTTGTATAAGAAGACAAACTCGATATATAGTGTTCGCTGGTAAGATGTCAGCTACCTTTGGGGAGGAAGGAGGGAGAAAGGGATTGTCGGGGCCTGAGTGAAGCTGGTGCTAGTTCTTGGTCACACAAGTGTGTTCACTTTGTAATAATTCTTTGAGGTTCACATGGATGACATCTGCGTATATTTCTATACGCATGTTATACATCAATAAACATTTTAAATCCGGCATATTTGCAAAAAGATCCTAACTCAATATCTCAGAATAACAGCAGTGTTTTGTTTTAAAGTGGAACACGTTCACTCATGATATCATCAGATGGATTTTAATACTCCCAAGTATCTAGTAATGCCCTCACCCTTGAGTGGCCCCCCTGGGTGGTTCCATTTTTGCCTCAATTTGGCAAGTGGCATGGCTTTGAGTTTTTATGATGGGTATGGGCCCTTAAGGTGGGTGGGTTCCAAGGGGAGGATCTCTGCAGCGACCCTGATCACGAGGTCCAGAGGGAGGAACATGGCAGGCTGGATGGATGGAAGGGATGGTAGGACAGATGGCCTTGAAAAGGCAAATTCCAGGATCCCATGCACCTGGTATTTCCATTTTAGATATTGAATTTACATTTCAAATACTGGCCAGGGAGCTTCCACCAGGGCTGCAAGCAACCTCAGCAATAGCCAGGCTGGTGAGCCCCACCCCTACCTGAGTACTGGCCTCAAAGGATGCAGCCCAACCACACTGCACAACTCTGGGGGATTGGCAAGGCATGGAGAGATGACATTGTATAGAGAAGAGGCGGAGTAGAAGGTGGGGTGTAGAAGCAGAGGGGCGTGGGCCAGGGGTGGAGGGACAGGTGGGAGTGGGGTCCCCTAGCTGTGTATGCTTGGTGCTTTTGTCTCTTAACCATTCCCTGCTGGGAGCTTGCAGGACAGCAGGACTACAACTCCCAAGATGCTCTGGGCACGGGGCGGTGTCTAGCCCTGGGGGGAGGAGCAGGGCTGTGAAGGCTTGCCTCAGGGCCAAACCGCCATTGACTCAGGACACTGGTCCTGCACCCGCTCCAACTGGACTGAGTCCCGGAGGGATGTGACGGGACGAGAGGGACCAAGGAGTTAGGAGGGTGTGGCAGCTGCATGGGCAGCTGCGGGCCTGCAGTGTGCAACTGCTTTTGTCCAAAATTGAAGCTGAACTCATGCCTCTTCCCCATCGCCTCCCTCCGTTGCTTGATTCCTCCTCCCCCCTGTGTGCCTGTGGGTCTTTCCACAGCCTCCTACCTAGTCCAAGGCCAGGTGCTTCTCTAAAGTGCTTATGGGAACTGGTTTGACATCCCAGAAACTTTCCACTTTGCCTGCTGCCCTCTGCCTTCTCCAGCCAAAGTGCCATCATTTCATCAGCTTTTGGGAGACATTCGCCCTTGTGGCCCCTCTTGCAAGCCCAACTGAAGAGTTTGCAGGGTGGTAACATTGGCTGTTGCTTGCCTTTTTCGCAGATGTGGAAGTTGAGGCATCTGTGGGGTTACTCACTGGTTTCCCCACAATCCACTAAGAGCAGAGGAGAACAAATCAATTCCCAGGCAAGTATCTAGTAGACCGTTTTCACCAACCCATTCCAGTGCAGAGGCCTCCGAAACAACATCCTTAAGATGAGAATAGCTTAAGTATTTTGCCCTTTAGATTGACCACCTAATCTCAGCTCAGGCCTGAGTGGCCAGTCTCTCAGGGACATGGGTGGTGATTCTGGTCCCTCAGGAAGAGACCGGTGGTCCAGCTTTGCGAGAGGGATGTTCGTGGTAGACAGCACCTGGGCAGCATTTGAAACCCGTCAGCTTTAACATCTCTGTTTTGGATTCAGGCAAGTTTCCCAGATAAACACACCTTGGGATAGTCAGATGTACCGTATTCTTTAAAAATTGATTACATCAGTGAAAAGAACAGAACATAAAATATCCTGCTCATTTGCAAAAGATAAAATGCAAGCAAGACTTTCTTGTTAATTTTTTTCTGCTCATTCTCTTGGCTGTACTGTACGCTTGAATGCAGAAACAAAAAACTTGAATTGCCGTATTCTCTTTTCCTGAGATTAGTAAATTAACTTAAAAGTCTTATGGAAACCTGTGGAGGAATGATTAGCAGTTTTTCTGATTTATGTCATCCTTACAAGTCTGGGCGTTGATTTAAATGAAAACAAGTCCTTGTTTATATCAAACACCCCAATAGGTTACATTTCCGATTCCTGAATGTGTAATATTATCAAAACAACTGGAAAAGCTGGTCATCGAAACTAGACCCTGTCACTTTGTCAAGAATTTGCCTCTTTATGAATTAATGACACATGAATTCTTCAACATTTTTGTAAAGAAAGGATGAGAATCTCTGCAGTGTCTCTGAATGTGGCAAGACGGGGAATTCTCGTTAGACCGCAACCTCGGGTTCTTCTCTCGTGTTCAACAGGCCCGGGTGGTAGTCCGTGTGGTCAGGTGCAGCACCGCTCCCCAGCCCCCAGTGTTCCATCCTACTCTGGCCTGTGACCTCTTCAGGGGGTTCTGATGACACTCGTCCACAAGTGTTGGAAGGAGACATTGTAACGTGAGGATATTCCTCATCTTGAAACAAGAATTAATTGAGAGGAAAGTCTCTGGGTCTGTGTGCTCCGATGCACTGCTGTTGGGGTGTGGCTGCAGTGACCACTGTGCTCCCAGCAGTCCCCACAATGGCTGCCTCAGACATTTGATCTCCTGGTGCAACCACAGCAGCTGTTGACAGAGCTGGGCGCTCACCATGGTTAAGTGTCTTCCATCAATTTTGTGGCTCTGACCCTCCTCTGATCAGCCCCTTCCCATTCCTAACTGCTGCATTGATTGCTTTGTAGTTGTTTCCTAGGAGCCACTGTGTGTAACTGGATTTCACAGTGTCTTTAGGGACCCACCTTCACTACACGAGTCACTGTACAACAGCCACTTATCCTGGTGTAGCCCATGTTCGTCCTCTAAAGTGGAGCTGTGAAGAACCCTGCTTACTCGGAGCTCCTCTCATTCTCATGCTGCTGGGGCTGCTTATGAAGCTGAGCATCTCGTCTTTGGTCTCATCACATTATTCTTTTCATCGATTATTCTGAAGTCGGATACGACTTTGTTAATAATGTGACACTGGCTGTCACAGGCACTTCTATGTATCTTCCCCAACAGCTCTGTGAAGTATGCCTGTGATTCCCATTTTACAGGGGGGACACTGAGGCTCAGAGAGGTCGAGTAGCTTCCTTCACACAGTTTCTTGGTGCATTTTGAGTCTCCGCCTGGAACTCCGCCTCTCAGGTGTGTGCACTTAGCTGGTGTTCCACTTTGTCCCTCTCTGCCAGCCTCACCAAAGGCACACGGTCCATCCTGAGTCCATTGTCTGCTAGTTGGCAGTCACCCTGCACAAACAGGCCCTGGATGGGGAGTGGACTAGCAGGGCGTGGTCGTCCGGCCTACCCTGGGCAGATTCTAGGTTTATTGCAAGAGCTGGAGCAGTGGAAAATACTGACCATCACTCACCTGCAAGGTTTCTTATGTAGAAATACTCCACTGACTTTTTAGAGATGTCATGTCTTTTTGTCTTCATTGCTCCTCTGGGCTTTCTCCTACAGTCCATGCTGTGCAGTAACATACAGTACAGAGACTGGTGAACATCATACTGTTGCCCTGCACCAAACGGTCACATCATTCATTTTTCTAATTATGAAAGAATTACATACTTTGTAAAAAAAGGCAAATTACACAGATCTATGTAGAGTAAAGTGAAACCTTCCCCTTCCATCCCCTTCCCTGCACACTCACTCCCCTACTCAGAAGGAACTATTGTTAAGAGGTGGCAGCTTATTCTTCTGGACATTTCCTATGAATTTATAAATACACATAAAGATTTTTTTAACATAAATAAATTATATAACTACATCGTTTTGCAGCTTGCTGTTTCCCAAAACATATATCATAGACGTCTCTCCTTATCAGTGCACGTCCCTCTAACTTAGCTTTTTAGAAGTTTTAGAGCTACTCCAAAGAACAGGAATACCACGATCTGTTTATTTCTTCTTTGATAGAGATGGGGTTATTTCCAGTTTCACTATTATACATAATGCTGCAGTAAGATCTTTGTATGGAATTTATTACACTGCTATTCAACTGCTCAATTTGCTTTGTTCCCTTTTAGTCAGAGACTATGATATATTTTTAACAATTTTATGGGAATTATTTTATAGGGAAATTAATTTTATCTCTGAATCAAGACATTTATGGGGAAACTGGACTTCAAGGTCATCCATCTCAGTATTGTGGAGAAAAATCATGAAACTTAGAAGATATTATGCTAGCTGCATCACATTCTAACAAGTCACGTTAACAATTTAAAGTTGAATGTTTGGGCTGGCCCGGTGGCGCAAGTGGTTAAGTGCGCGTGCTCCGCTGCGGCGGCCTGGGGTTCGCGGCGGCCCCAGGTTCGCGGGTTCGGATCCCGGGCACTCACCGACGCACTGCTTGTCAAGCCATGCTGTGGCGACGTCCCATATAAATTGGAGGAAGATGGGCATGGATGTTAGCCCACGGCCAGTCTTCCTCGGCAAAAAGAGGAGGATTGGCAGATGTTAGCTCAGGGCCGATCTTCCTCACAAAGCAAAAATAAAAAACAAAATAAATAAAATTGAATGTTAGTATAGCCTCTACAGTCTTTGTTCAGAAGAAGGATGACATTTTCTTGTCTTGAAAACTTCTGACTCCAGGGGCTCTCAGTTGGGCTTCAGAGAGGATAAGATGTTGGTGTTGTATCTGTTTCTTTTCAGCTGTAGGCTGCATCTTCTAAAGATCATAGAATTGAACATGGTCCAATCTGTATATATGATTTGGGTCAAAAATTCAAAGTAATGAACCCAAGATAGGAATCTATAACTTTGGTTCATTTTTAAAGTTTTTTTTTATTTATTTATTTTTTCCCCCAAATCCCCAGTAGATAGTTGTATGTTATAGCTGCACATCCTTCTAGTTGCTGTATGTGGGACGCGACCTCAGCACGGCCGGAGAAGCGGTGCGTCGGTGCGCACCCGGGATCCGAATCCGGGCTGCCAGCAGTGGAGTGCGCGCACTTAACTGCTAAGCAACTGGGCCGGCCCTATAACTTTGGTTCTTAATGAAGAATTTCCTTTGATATCCTCAAGTCTCTGTGATTACTAGTAAAAACTCACCTGTGGATGAAGAGATGTGGTTCTGCTGGCAATGTCTGGCTTGAACATCTATAGTTAAGGCTGCCACATCCCTAGGTAGATTAGACTTGACCTCTCCATGACCTCTGCCCTTGTTCTTTGACGTGGGAAAAATAAGAATTTAAAAAAACTGTTGTTACTAGCACTGAATGCTAGAAATGCCCATTAAAGAGTGAGTTTGATTTGGTAAACCAAAGGGAGTATAAGCAGAAGAAAATCTTTAATATCTATGAAATTTCAAGAAGTTCTAAATTTTTTAAATGTAACTCTATTTTTGCAACAATGCAAAATGTATATATATGAATGAAATATCCCTCTGTCCATTTCTTAACTTGTTTCCATTGATTTGATGGATTTATCCTCTAATCAGGATTCCAAGTGTGAAAGAACATCTTGGTATTTCAAAGAAAAGAAGCCATTGATATTTGATTTGCTTTTAGCTCGGCTTCCTACAGGTTTGAGGAATAAATTATCATGTAATGATACAATGATTCTGAAATCTAATTGTTAATTAGAGGAGTGTAAGGGATGATTGAATGGTGGTTCATCCCCATGGTCAGGGGTATTGTACACATGGACATGTAAACACGAATCAGGAAGCTGCTTCAGCCCCGTGACATCGCTGAGAACCACAGTGCAGGAGGATCTAGGGGCACAGCCCTTTGCCTCGATCTCCTGGGTTACATGTAGATCCAGAGGTCTTGACAGTGGCTTCAGAGCAGCTAACTTTTGTCTATTTCTCCCCTTCCTTCTCTCCAGCTTATCTCAAACAGTCCTGACTACCATGTTTTAAAGTAAGGCCAATTATAGTTATTTACATGAGCTTCTTGTTCATTATTGAAGAGTAATAATCAGGCATAACATTAAATATCATTTAATCTACCTAAATAAATTTGTTGTACCTTTTAATTGATTAGAACACTAAAGTTGGTTCAGAGTTTGATATTCACCAAGTGCGTTAATCTGCTTATAACTGCCATGTGCCTCACTCCTCTTAGAAGTGTATCATTGGCCCATCACAAGATTTTAATGACTCAAATCATCGTAAATTAAGATAATGCACTCTCTTTTTGATGACCGGGAAGCACATGGGTCCATTTTGGAAATATGCCCATCTGTCTTTTCTCCCCATGGGAAGTTTCTTGTCACTAGGTCTCCAGGTGGCTTGCACAAGCCCTAGGTCTGTAATAGCTTGGTGCCTCTCCTTCTACTTGGGGTAGAAATAAAAAAGGTCAGAGAGACTTATTAAAGTTTTGGTTCATGAAGTCTTCTATGAAGACCATCCATACATATTGTTCTGGATAGCTCTCTGTTCCTAAGACTACTAGTTATTTTAAGGGCTTGTCAGAAACCGTGAAAGATCTGATGTTTTACCTTACCTGCAAACCAATAAGTTAGCCTACAATGGTCTTACAGGTGCTGGCAAAAGTCAAGAGACCCATGCGTCAGAGACAAAGGACTTAAATCCTTTTCAATCCAGTTCAATAAATCTCACTTCCTACAGGGTGATACACAGTGGGCCAGGTGACATGCAGAGAGATGCAAGATCTCAGAGCCTAAGGAACTCAAATCTTTGATAACGGGCAGGATGTCTGCTAACCTTTGCCCTGGGGGCGGGGGGTGTTATTTTTATTATACTGGGCAGTAAGCAAGGCTGCCCTTTGCTCCAGAGGAGGCCACTATTTCTATCTTCCAAGGCTGACAGCTCTACGCACATCCTTGAAAAGACAGCCTGGTTTTACTGGCTTTCAAAGATAAGCTTGAATGAGACTTGATCATCATTCAGTTCTTCTGTTTCCTGTATTGAGATTGTGCAAATATGTTCTTTTCTCTGTAAAGTTCACTAACTTTATTCATACATAAGAGATGCTTTTGGTTCTACTTATTAAGTTGAAATTTTCTTATTAGAGAAAATGATGAAACTATTATGGGTTGGATGTGAAAGTATGTTTTTTCAGGAAAAATGTGAAAGTAGATCGGTGCTCGCAGAACTTTGCCACAAGGAGCTGATAGCAACTTAAATGATTTTAATTTGAATACTGTTTTGTACAACTTTCTTCCATCTTACATCATCCTCTCAGCTTCCTGTAATTCCCATATTGGAATGGGGCAGTTTCAGGGATTCACTGAACTCATATACAGTATTCAAATGGTTTTGTCTGTCGTGGTTTTTTAATTGAGATAAAGTTGACATACAACATTAAATTAGTTTCAGCGGTACGACATAATGATTCAATGTTTGTATATATGTTGAAATGATCACCACAATAAGTCCAGTTAACATCCGTCCCCATATAGAGTTACAAATTTTTTCTCTTGTGATGAGGACATGGCATATTTCAAGGTGCAGAAGAATCAACGATGATGTCATACTTTTCCATATACAGCTTGATGAATTTGGACTTAAGCATACACCCTTGAGACTGTCACCACCATCAAGGCCACAAACATATCCATCATCTCCCAAAGTTTTCTCTCACCTCCTTTATTACTATTATTCTGTTGTAAGAACTCTTAATATCTACTCTATTAGCAAATGTAACGTATACAATACAGTTTTGTTAGCTGTAGGCACTATGTCGTATCCTAGATTTCCAGAACTTATTTATCTTGATAACTGAAACTTTGTATCTTTGAACATCAGCTCCCCATTTCTCCATCTCCCCAGCCCCTGGCAACCACCATTCTAACCTCTGCTTGTGTGAGTTTGACTATTTTAGCTTCCACAAATAAGGGAATATTTGCCTTTCTCTGTCTGCCTTATTTCACTTAGCACAATGTCTTTTAGGTGCATTCATGTTATCAAATATAGCAACAATTCCTTCTTTTTTCAATGTTGAAGAATATGCCATTTCTTTATCCCTTCATCCATCAGTGACGTTTAGGTTACTTCCATATCTTGGCTATTGTGAATTTGCTGCAATGAACATTAGAGGGCAGATATCTCTTTGAGACCCTGATTTCAATTCCTGTGGGTGTCTACCAGAAGTGGGATTGCTGGATCATAAGCTAGTTTTCACTTTTGGAGGAAATTCCATACTGTTTTCCATAATGGCTGTACTAGTTTACATTCCCACGAGGGTTCCTTTTCTCCACATCCTCACCAACATTTGTCATCTTTAGTTTTTTTGATAATCGCCATCATAACAGGTGTGAAATGATAGCTCATTGTGGTTTTGATTTGCATTCCCTGATTTGTGATGCTGAACAACTTTTCATACACCTTCTGGCCACCTGTATGTCTTCACTGGAAAAATTTTACTCTGGTCCCTTGCCCATTCTTTAAATTGATTTGTCTTTTTGTTTTTGAGCCAAACAAAAAAAGAGAACAAAATTTCCAGGCATTATGGGTGCTTCCCAGTTGATGCAGATGGCTTTGTATTTACAGTGGTACAAAAAGATCGTGTTTCGTGCTTTTTCTTCAGCTTGTCATAAGACCAGCAGTAGCTGCGGCACGGCAGATAATCGGGATCTTCTGGGTTTGGAGGTTTACAAAATAAATGAGTGGTAAGGAATTTTTTATTTTTCCAAGGAAATTATTGTGATCATAGTCCATGGAATCCAGGATTGATAGGTGTAGGAGGAAATTAAGGTGAGAATCGTTGATCTGGCATTACTACTGATCTTGAGGGACAGGTACCTACTGTATGAATGTTTGAATAAAAATATTAGAGATCAGGCATCTGTGATGGGTGAATATGTTTTCTGAGTTATTTACTTTTGAACATAACCATTTGGATTATGTGAACATCTAGGATATGGGAGTAAGTTGTTAACGGGGTGGTTGATAACATCACTATTGATTTAACCTCTATGAACACAAAGTGGTCAATGGATTAAGCAAATGAGTAGACAGAAAACACAGAAATGGTAAGATTTGGGATTTAGTAAAGGACTGGGGGCCGACTGTCCTGAGAGGGAATGCCAGGACCTGTGCGGTTGAGAGTGACAAGGAAAAGAAGAGAATAGACTAACACTCAAACAAGGAGGGCGTGTTAACAGGATGGAGGGGGAAATGATCTGGAGGAGCCTTGAGTTTTGACCTTGAGCTTTCTGTTCTTGATGCAAGTCTGCCTGATGACATCCCAGGACACAGGTCAGATATATCCCGAGTGCGTAGAGGGAGGGTGGAAGTACAAAACAGCCAGGATAATTGTCCTAAAAAGGCAGGCCTCTTTTATCATTTGACCCAGTTTCATGGTTTGTTTTTATAGGGTAAGAGGAAAAGAAGGATGATAAGTCACGTCTTCACAGAAGAAGCAGCGTAACTGTGGGAACCAGTCCAAACCAAAGCCTGGTTTAAGCATTTCCATTCTTTTGAGGTTGTCCAGTGACATATTCAAGAGGCCAGTTACTAGAATCCCATCCCATCCTGGCAATTTCTGGTCTCTGAGAGGACAACTTGGACCAGCCCCACCAGATCTGCTGGCCCGAGAGACCGCAAGGACTCCAGGCCTGCAGCAGTGTATGACAACGCGTAAGTCCTTTCAATCTTGCCAAAACGTTGTAAAAACTTGCACCTAGTCACACAGGTGAATCCCTGCCAGGTGTGCTCGCAGGTGGTCTCCATTCCAGGTCCCATTCCCACTCCTGCTGGTCTTCAGATTTGGCAGAGATGATTCCAGGAACTGATCTGTGCATTCCACAGCTCCACTGTGGAGGTATCAGGAAGGAGGAAAGGGCAGTGAAGAGCACAGGAGCGAGACTGGTGATAGCACTGATGGCGGACACACTTGCTAGCAAGGCAGAGAAAGTGAGGGTCTAAGAAGGCCATCCTGACAGCAGATGAAATGGAGCAGGCACCTCAGTGTGGTCTCTTGGCAGCGTCCCTAATGTTTCCTTGCTTTGAGCTCTTGAAACTTTAAAATATATTGATACTTTTCTTTTATTAAACTCTGCTTCGAGACATAGAAAATATAGACAACAGTTTCTTTCTGAGGTGAGAGGTTGAGTTTCAGGGGAGGAGAGAAAGATCTTCCTTTTTCATGCTGTTCTCTCATTTTCCTTTACTATGTATATTATTTATTTGTACTTTAAAGTCAGCAGCGAATTATCAATGTCACGGGATGATTCAGTTTTTCCCCTCACAGTCACAGTAAAACCTACTAAAAATGGATTATTCTTTTTGTATAATATTCCAATAGACTCCAAAATATTATTTCAAACGCACTTTTGTGTCTATGTTCTCAAATTAGATATTTACTTCTTGGTCTCCATTTTTCTGTTCTCTGTTGCATGCCAATTCAGAGTTGCATCTAAGGAAATACCAGATTTCCCTCAGTTTTTTAGATCCATATGTGTTGGAAATTTGATTCATGGAGATGAACATGGCAGTTGGGGGATCGTGCGATTATCAAAAGAGATCTTTTCAGCATCAATAATGCGGAAAGAACCCACTGCTTGTTGGGATTTAATTGTCTATTTGAGGGATCAAGCTTTCACTGTTGGCTCTTCTCTTTCTCTTTGGAGGGAAAGTACAGCCTTCCCAGTCTTTCCGTTACAAAATCACTTTCCTGGGTGGCTGTGCCATGTCAGGAAGGGCTTGGGATGCTGGGAACCAGGATTCATTTTCAGCTTCTGGTTGTCCTGAGAAGGCTTCCCTGGCAGAGTGCAGCCTGTGTGTCTGGGTGACACTTGCAGCCATCAGAAATGAGGGGATAACTCACAAATGCCAAGCGATTCATCTGGTCCTTGTCTTACAGGGTGTTCCCAAGGGATGAGGTTCAAAATGCCACTTGGTAACCATTTGAAAGCTCCTAGTCATGGGGTGGGTTCTCGGTGCGAGCTCAGAGCAGTGTCTGTTCACCACCAGATGGGAAGCATTTCAGTATTTTAATTGGTAAGGCTGTGTTCATGCACGTCCATGGACCATCAGTTCAGTGGCATTCCCTGCTGTAGCCCCCCACACCTCTGTCGTGCGTCATCTTTGAAAGCTCCAAACAGTGTTCACACCCCAGCAGGTGGTGGTAATGTAACCACAGCACAGGACTGGGGACAAAAACACAAAAACCCAGGGGCAACACAGTTTATGGGCTCAGGCCCAATTGCCCCATTTGGACGAGTTGGTAACACCAACACTTAGTGTGTAAACTGGAGGATTGTCCAAGACCATGGACCTCAGAATGACACGGGCTCAGAAGTCACCTTGGACAGCAAGGGACAGTGTGAGGTCACTCACTGACAAGGATTATGGTCCCTTATACTGGCAAAGTAGAGCTCACCCGGGATCCATCGAGGAAGGAGGCTTGGGGCCTTCTGGGGAATTTCTGCCCTAAAGGGAATTGCTTAAGGAAGGCAGGGGTGCTGAAAATCCTAGTTCACAGGGAGCAGTCATGTTTATGGAACGAGACCCAGCAGTAGCCTTAAAAGCTGCGTCACAAATCTTTCCGCCTGGATACAAAACAAGCAGGAGAAGGAATTCAGAGTCCTGGACAAGGATCCCAGCAGGATTCAAATCCACGTCAGGGGTGAACAGGGAGCCCCTAGAGGGGCCTCAGGAGCGAGGTCCTGCCTGCCTTTAGTCCATTTGCAAATGAGCTTCCTTGGGCCTTGTCCTCTCAACGTGCACGTTTTGATCTTTTTACATTGTTTTCATCACTTAGAGCTGATGCAATTCCAGAGATTGAACTAGAAAACTACAAGTTCCTAAAATTTAGTCAAAAGAAATCTCAAAAAGAGAAGCAGAAAAAGTTCCCTGTTCCTCAAGAATGGAGAAAGGCAGCCCCTGCCTGTGGCACGACGTTGTCCTGGGTAGTGCTGTTTTAAAGACACCCACATTTCAGTGGTTGTTGCTCTGCCTGTGAAAGTACCTTCAACCTTAAAATCCCAAGAGAAAGGGCGGGGGCCATGTCTGCTCCTGGAGGAGCTGAATGATACTGAAATGAACTGATCTTTGGAATTATGGGGACTTGGGAGTGTCCCCACTAAGCAGGGAAGGGGCTGGCCCTTCTCCCTTCGCCCACAGACAATAAGCTGACGAGCCAGAAGAGTTCGTGATTCAAGGAGAAATGTGAGATTCAGTGTCTCACTTACATGCCTACAGAAAGCGACAGAACCACACCACAACTCCCAGCTTTAAAGGGAACAGGACTTTAATATAATATTCAAATATGGCATTTATTATTTACAACAAATAACTACTGTCCCTCCCCAATGGGTGAATAGGTGGTGGGGTAGAGACATCAGGGAGCTGGGGTGGGGTCGTCCCCTCTCTCTTGGGTTTCAGGGGACCTCAGAGATCAGCTTACAATGCTCCCCTTCCCGTCAGGTGGGAGGAGCTGGCCCAGTGCATCGAAAGCCTCTCAGCTGTGTCCCCGCTGCTGAGGATGGGGCTGTGATCGGCCACTGGTACAGGGCTCGGTGTTGGGACCTGGGGACTGAGTAGAAGAGTCGGGTTACCCTGGGGGGCCTCCCTCAGAATCATGGCCCCCACCCTGTCCCCACTGCACTGAGTGCTCCAGACTCTGTGCTCAGTGCTGTCAGCCACCAGTACCCCATTTGTCCCTGCCACGCAAGAGACCATTTGGTATCACCTATTTCACAGAGGAGGAAATGGAGTCTCAGGAAGCTGAAGAGAGTCACCCCAGTCACAGGACTGCTCAGTAGTGGAACTGGGATCCCAGTGCCAGCTGTCCAACTCCCCAAGGGCACGTTTAGCCCGAAGCTTTACTGAACCCCTGGGAGTCAGTCACCACGGCCCAGACACTCACTCACCCCTGACCTTAATGATGGCGGGTTCTTCTTATCCTTGAGTATTCTGCTGGCCAACTAGGTCTGGGGGGTCCAGCTGGCAGGACAGGCTGTAGCTCCAGGACAGAAAGGCACCTGTAAGCCTACCAGGAGACACACCTCAGGTGTCTCCCCACTGCCTGCCCAGCAGCTGGAGTCTAGGAGTCCCAGAGGTCGCCATGCAATAAGACCTGGGGCTGAGTGGGGGGCCACGGAGACAGGCTCTCTGGACTGGCCAACAGGGAGCGTCCACCCCTGCCCTCACCCAACTCCTGCCCGGCCTCACCTATCATTCTCGTTGAGAAGCTCCATGTCCTAGAAGCAGGCCCCAAATCGCTCCTCGGGCTCTAGGTTGTAATTCTTTGCGGCCACCTGGAGCAGAAGGATCGCCCTCAGGACTGGGTATTCCTGGGACCAGAGGGAAGGAGAGGATGCAGATAGGGCCTGGGTGGGGGATGCTTCATGGACCTTGTGGGTGGTGAGGAGTGGGGCAGGGGACAATCCTGGGAGCCCTCCTTCCCTCCAGTTCCATCCAGGCTCTACCTGTTCACAGAATGGGAATAATCAGCCCCTCCTCCAGGAAGTTTTCCTTGATGCCATCCTCCCCTCAACCCACCCGCCAATTGGTTGGGTCTCCCACTTCTCTGTTATCAAACTCTTCCACTAAATGTAAGATACAGGGGGTGGAGCCAGGGACTGTTCTGCCCAGAGGGTCTCTGATTTCCTCCTCCTTCCCCTCCCCTGCAGGGAGTGCGGCAGCTGTTCACTTCAGTCCTCTTCTCAGGTTGATCTCATTCCCCTGGAAGGCAGAGAGCCAGAGTCCATCAGACAGAGCCCTCTAGCCTGACTAGAGCCCTAGGCCCACCCCTTCTCATGTTGCACTATTGCCAGGTCCCCAGAGGGGGCCGGGCATGCACAGAAAACAGGACTTGGACCTAGGCCGGGATCTGGGCTCCAGAGAAGCAGGACATGGGGGAGAGGCTAAGGGACCTGGCAGCACAACCCTCTCTGATGACAGACTTGGAGGCTGAGGCCTCAGGCAGAGGGGACTTCTCAGCCACCTATGTGCTGCCTGACTTGGAGGGGTCTGACATCTCTCTCCCTCCATGGGCAGCGTGGGAGGGAGAGGCTGCGTTCAGCTCAGATAAAACCTCAAGCAGCTGTGCCGTCAGGCAGCTCTGAGCTTCCCCAGCCTGAGGAACCGGAATGGGTGTCTCAGGTGGAGCCTCTGTTCACTCATCCCTAAGATGGGCCTCATGCCCCAGCTCCCAGGGGTGGCTGAGAGGCTCTTATGACAGGAGATGTGCCAAGTGCTGAGAGCTCAGAGCTCAGTTCGGGGGCTCCCCATCCCAAGGCTCAGGATCCTGGTCCTCCCTGCCTGGTCCTCAGGTGCGCCCATCTCGAGATTATCACCCATCAACAGGTGCAGCATCAGCAGGTGACCAAGGAAAGTGCCAAGATATGGGACGACACTTTGTGACATCGGGGTGTGGGTGGGATGAGTCCTTGCTCTCAAGTCGGCCCCCTGCAGACCCTCCCCTGAAAAGTCCTCACCCTCAGCCTCCTGGCCCACCTCAGGGTTCCCACGGGAGGCAGCCAAGACCCTTAGCAGCCTCCCCTCAACTCCTCCTCCTTTCACAGCCCAAGAAAACCACACTCCTCCTCCTCACTTCCCAGGGCCGGCTTCTGGCAAATCACAGGGTGTGCGGTCCCTGGCCCTCCCCACAACAAACCCATCCTGCACCAGCTCTTCCAGGCCCTCCTCCCGGTCACTTCTACTGGGGGATTCAGGCACTGTGGCACCAAGAGGAAGGGGCCTCCTCTCTTGATTTGAGGGCCTCCAGCTGGGAGGGTAGAGCCCCTCCCCCACAGGCACACTCACCTGCTGCTGCTGCTGCTTCTCCTGCACTCTCTGGGGGCTGATCTGTGGGGGGACAAACGTGGAGGGCCTCTGCTGCCAGGGTCAATGTGAGTGTCAGTAAGGCCATAGTCCCCTCACCCCATTTCTCTCCAACACCACTGTCCTCTGACCGTGGACATCTGACTCCAGGCATCTGGTACCAATAGCACTCCATCCTCCAAGGTGTTGTGATCCTAGAACAAGCCAAGCTCCAACTCTCACTCTGGGTGTGAGCTTGGGCTTTGGGCCAGGCCTCCCCGAGCCTGTTTCCTCATCTGGAAGGTGTGAGAATTCCAGCTACCTCACAGGTTCTCCTGAGGACTCAGTGTCACATGACACTGTTCTCGCCCTCACCTTTCCAGGTGGATCAGGCAGAAAGCTCCCACAGTCCTTTCTTCCCTCTTACCTAATCACCCCCCTGTGTGGCCTGCAACTGAGGCTCAACTTGGGGAGGACTGGCCCCCAAGTTCACTCTCAGCTTTCAGGGTTCAGTTTGGACTGAGAGCCTGAGTTTCTTTCTGTCTGTTGGCCTGGGCAATCTCGTGCTTCTCTCCTCTCTAGGAGTCCACATTGGGCAGCCCAAAAACACTGGTATTTGATTCCTCAGTTACAGGGATTCGACAGAGTGAGAGAGAGAGAGAGAGAGGCAGAGATGGAACATGAAAGAGGGAGTAAGAGGAAGTGAGAGACTTTTTTAGTTAAAATTTAGACAAGACATCCCATCACTTTGGCTGTTATTATGTTAAGAAGCCAGTTACTAACTACTTAGTGGTTCCACTGGGATGGCTATACCATGGGTGGGGCTTACTGGGTACCACTGTGGAGATTGCCCACCTCGTAGGCGAAGATGAGACACTTGGGTCACATTCTCCATTAAACAGGAAACAATTGAATGGTTTTATGCCACAGGATGGCAGTATCTAAATTTCCATTAGTTTCAACCCCCTCATGATGCTGACCTGGAAATGAGGCCAAGTTGGAAGCGACTGTTCCAATATCACATTGCTAGAACCCAGGCCTGTTTTGAGTGGTGTTCTGTGCTACCTGTCACCCCTTCTTGTTATTCTTCCATCTCTAAGTTTGTGCCTTACGTACATGTGACACCAGCCCACAGGGGTAATAGATATTATGTCATATACACCGGGTGACATCCCTAGGAAGTAGATTCTAGCCTGATCCCCATGGTGCAGGTTTAGAGACTGAGGAGGACCTGAGAGGTACAGGGACTTTCTCAGGATGAAGAACTGGTAAGAAAAAGGAGGTCTGCATTCGTCTCTGTCTCCTCAAAGCTAAGACCCGACTTAGGTTTCCAGGGAGCTGTGGCTAGGGCTGTGTAGGCTCCTTGTGTACAGTTCAGGAGATGACATGGGGGAGGAGGGTTAGCAGCCAGGGCACAGGGGGCAGCTCTGGACAAGTCTGATTGAGGGAAGGGGCCCAGGTAAAGGAATCTTGAAAAATGACCTCACTTCCTTAGTCATAAACCTCAACAGATCTTAGAACTCTGGTAACCAGGCACTCACAGCCCCCCATCCAGCTCACTTGACTGGAGACAGTCAACAGGCAAAAATATTTTGTTGTTGTATCCCAACTTTTGGAGGATCTAGGCTCAAAAAAAACCCAGAAAGAGAAACTTTTTGGTCGTTGCCGACGTTGGCTCAGCCCTCATCCCCGACGCCTCTGGACATCTGGCAGGAGGCAGTGAAGGGTAACACGGGGCAGCCCAGGAAAGGCTAGTGCAGGCCAGGACACAACTGTGATCCCACCTGATCAGCCCCACACCCCTTACACTTCATCGTGTGTGTGTGTGTGTGTGTCTGTGTGTGTTTGTGTGGAGGGGAGAAGGCAGGGTATGAGGGGTAGGCCATTCTTGGGCAGGAGCTGGTTGTTAGGTGTCGGAAGCATGGTGGGCCTGTCATGTTCATAGCCCAGGTCATGGCTGGCAGCATGAGAAGGTGAGCTCCTCTACTCTTAAGTTACTGAGCCATAGAGGTTTCATCTCTTTTCCTGCCTGACCACAGTTCTTTGCAGGGATGTCCCTCTGTGCCTGAACTGAGGAGCAGACTTTCTCTTGGGGGTTGACCCCAGTGGCAGTGTGCAGGCAGCCCCTGATTCCTTCTGGCCCAGCTCCAGAGCAGTCATTGCAGAACTCCAATCAGAAGGTCATCGAGGAGCTGCCCAATGGTTTCAATTTCACCAACTCACTAGGCAAGGGGAAGGTGCCTGAGGCCACAAACACCATCCAGTGCTGCTCTGAGATGAGAGCAGGACCAGAGGGTCTCCACACTCAGGACCTTGAGATAACCAGGTTGGAGCAGAACTAGGGCATGACCAGACTGGGGCTGTCCCTTTTTCAAGCTAAAGGGGATGTACATGCAGGTAACCTTGCCTGGTTCGGAGCTGAGCTACCATGACCCTCTTACCTTTGCCTGGTGTGAGCTTCTGGAGGTCACTGAGGCAGAGGCAGAGGGTAAGGGGGACTGCAGGCTGCATATTCCTGGAAGGGAAGTGGGATCTTTCCTGTGTTTAGAGGGACACATGGACAGTCAGCTATGTGGGTGAATCTTTCTCTTTATCCCACTGTAGCGCCAGCTGCAGAGCTCTAGCCAGTGGCAGAAGCAGAGCAGTGGGCAGTGGTGGAGGTAGAGCTGGCTACAGCTCCGTTGACATCACCCCTTCTAGCGTTGGAGCCAGCGTCCCCTCCATCAGCAGTGTTGGAGCTGGAGCAAGGGCCAACATCGGCTCCAGCAGGAGTGGGAGCTGCTGAGCTGGAGTCACCTGGACCATCATTTCTAGTGGGAAGTCTGTCTCCACCTGTGGCTGTTAAGGAGCGTGAGAAGAAGCCCAACCTCACGGCCTTCTCTCCTAAGCAGGTGGTAGAGCGGTTGACCGTGATGGATGCGGTGAGCAGCTGGGCTCTCAGGGCGGGGTGGAACAGGCCTTCCCTCTGCCATCGTTGTCCCAGACCTGATCCAGACTCCCATGATCTGGGCCCAAATCCCAGCTCCACCCCTTACCAACCATATGACCTGGGCAACTTCCGGAACCCCCAAGCCTTTGCTGTCCACCTGCAGATCGTAGAGGTGGACACTAACAGGACCTGCTGCACAGAGTGGCTGTGCCAGCTCCATGAGGTAGAAGAGATGGAAAGCTGGACAGGGCCTGGCCCATCAGTGGTGGAGGGGAACTCACTGTGTGCAGCCAGGTCTACGGTGGCCCTGCCGTCTCCTCAGGAGGCTCAACAGCCTCAGGACTTGACACCTGATGTGTGCTTCACTACAAGGGAGACAGACAAGGCCAGTGGTTGTAGCTGCCATGGGGGAATGTGCATCAGAATGGGGAGTGGGATTAGAGAGGAGATCAAGGTGGTGGAAGATGCCTCCTTGACATGAGCAGAGTTGAGCCACCATCTGGAGCTTGGAGTTAGCCAGGATGGGCTGGGTGCAAATGCCCCTCTCCCTTCCCTGCCGGGATTGGGTCCTGGGTCATCCTGTGCTGGGCACCCTCGGTGGACAGAGAAGAAAACCCAGGGACTCTCACAAGGCTCAGGCCACATCCTGAGCTTCCTGAGCTCCAGCTCTAAACTGTGACACCTGTGTCGGACTTTAGGGGCTGTGGACACAGAGGTGGCCTGTGGCAGGGCTGGATGACATTCCCCCTGTTCCCCAGGAGCTCTTCTGGAAGGTGGTGCCCTCTCAGTGCCTGGGATCCACCTGGCACAAGAAGAACAAGCCTGGCAGTGAGCACTAGACACCCACCATCCAGGCCACCATCGACCAGTTCAGAAGGGTGGCCAGCCTCGTCATCACCACCTGCCTCAGGGACGTGAGAATGACAGCCCAGGACAGGGCGAGGGTGGTAGAGCACTGGGTCCAGGTGGCCCAGGCGCGCCGTGGGAGGCCCAGTGGAGCCCCTCTCTGGAGACTTGGGAACTGCCTCTCCACCTTTATCAGCTCCCAGGATTGCAGTGTGTGGTCTAAGCTCCTGCAAGTCCCCAGGCCCTTCCTGCCAGGGGCCCACTGACCTTGACTCCAGGTCCCAGTGGGAGGATGCTCACTTCCTACCTGTCTAATTCCCTGGGTTGAGCTAAACTCCTCCTCCTTGTGAGTGTTACTCTCTGAGTCCTAAATGTCCTTCTGGGGCTCCCTGAGCATCTGTCTCATCCAGGAGGGGAGATTTAAATAGAAGGGACTGAAACTAGAGCAAGCGGGGCTCCAGTGCCCAACCTCACACCTCATTCTTTTCCCTTCCCCAAGAGTGCGAGATCTGGAAGAACTTCTCCTCGCCCTGCACTGTCATCTCTGCTCTGCAGAAAACTTCCACAAGCCACCTGAAGAACACATCGGGGGAAGATTCCCCGTGGGTAAGCCTCTCTCCATAGGAGGACCAGGATGGATGGGGGATCTCCTGTATGACTGCCATTGGCACCTCAGTCAGCTGGGAACTCCTGGGAGGCAGCAAATGCTGGGGACAGGGCCTGGGCATCGGCAGTTGGTCTCTAAGTCTCCTGGTGTCCTTAGTGAACCAGTTCTGCTTCAGGACTCAGTTTCCCTAAATGTCAGGTACTGGGTTGAGCCACATTGGAGATTTTCAAGTGTTTATAGCAACAGAACTCTATGGTCAGTTGAAACTCATAGTGGTCAAAACAGAGCTGCTCTGTAGAGCTGGGGAGTGGAGACCCCAGTGACCAACAGGAGAGTCCCCTCTCAGTCCCATGAGACCTTAGCGCTCAGAGGAGCCCAGTGAGAACACTCCTCCAGGCAGGTTGAATCTCTTGGGTTGTCAAAGAAAAGGGATTTGCACTCAGACTCCTCACATTATCCCTAAATTTATCCTTCCCTCTTTCCCCTCCCCTCGGGTAAAGCTCTGAAAAACTTAAGGAGCTCTATAGCCAAGACGAGTCCTTGAGCAGAGAACTGATGACCAAGATAGAGTGGAGGCTGTGGGTCTGGAAAGAGAGGAGAGGAGTGCGTGGCAGGGGGACTGAGTGGGCTGTGGTTTTGATAGTTTCTCACTTGAACTTTCTCTGAAACATTCCCATCTATCTTGTCCAGGTTAACAAGCAGAGGGATCTGTTCAGCCCATGGGCAACAGGGTGCCATTTTTGGGCAGGAGGCCCTGGTCATGGGACACAGTGGTGTTGGCTGGGCTGTTCCAGGAGGAGTTGCCGAGCTGGTGCCATCAGCAGGTCTCTGGCTTCCGTGCTCGTCTATCCTGCTGGATGTAGCTTCTTCCAGGCTGTTGCGGTGGGTTTAGCCCTCAGCCTAAACCTGTCCTCAGGAAGCCAGGCCCCTGCTGCTCCTTCTGTGTTCACCACGTCTGCGAAGACGTGACTATCATCCTTCTTATCATCTTTCTTTTCCTCTTACCCTAGATAAACCAATCATGAAAGTGGGTCAAATGATAAAGGAAGCCTGCCTTTTTAGGACAATTATCCTGGCTGTTTTGTACTTCTACCCTCCCTCGATCCCCTGGGGATAGATCTGACCTGTGTCCCAGGATGTCATCAGGCAGATTTGCATCAAGAACAGAAAGCTCAAGGTCAAAACTCAAAGCTGCTCCAGATAATTTCTCCCCCTCCATCCTGTTAACACCCCCTCCTTGTTTGAGTGTGATTCTATTCTCTTCTTGTCCTTGTCACTCTCAACCGCACAAGTCCTGGCACTCCCCCTCAGGACAGTCAGTCCCCAGTCCTTTACTAAATCCCAATTTTTACCATTTCTGTGTTTTCTGTCTACTCATTTGCTTAATCCATTGACCACTTGGTGTTCATAGAGGTTAAATCAATAGTGATATTATCAACCACCCCCTGCTAACGACTTACTCCCATATCCCAGATGTTCACATAATCCAAGTGGTTGTGTTCAAAAGTAAATAATTCAGAAAACATAGTCACCCACCACAAATTCCTGATCTCTAATATTTTTATTCAAACACTCATGCAGTAAATACCTGTCCCTCAAGATCAGAAGTAATGCCAGATCACCATTCCTGACCTTAATTTTCTCCTCCACCTATCTAATCCTGGATTCCATGGACAATGATCACAATAACTTTCTTGGAAAAATAAAAAAATCCTTACCACCCATTTATTTTGTAAACCTCCAAACCCAGAAGATCCCGATTATCTGCCATGCTGCAGCTACTGCGGGTCTTATAACAAGCCGAAGAAAAAACACGAAACATGATCTTTTGGTACCACTGTAAACACAAAACCATCTGCATCAACTGGGAAGCATCCATAATGCCTGGAAATTTTGTTCTCCTTTTTTTGTGTTGGCTCAATAACAAAAAGACAAATCAATTTATAAAATGGGCAAGGGACCACAATAGACTTTTTCCAATGAAGACATACAAGTGGCCAATAGGTCTATGAAAAGGTGTTTGGCATCGCTAATCATCAGGGAATACGAATCAAAACCACAATGAGCTATCACTTCACACCTGTTAAGATGGCGATTATCAGAAAAACTAAAAATGACGAATATTGGTGAAGATGTAAATAAAAGGAACCCTTATGGGAATGTAAACTAGTACAGCCATTATGAAAAACAGTATGGAGGTTCCTCCAAAAAAGAAAACTAGCATATGATCCAGCAATCCCACTTCTGGTATATACACACAGGAATTGAAATCAGGGTCTCAAAAAGATACCTGTACTCTAATGTTCCTTGCAGCTAATTCACAATAGCGAAGATATGGAAGTAACCTAAACGTCGCTGATGATGAATGGATAAAGAAATGGAATATTCTTCAACCTTGAAAAAAGAAGGAATTACTGCCATTTTTGACAACATGAGGGACCTAGAAGATATTATGCTAAGTGAAATAAGGTAGACAGAGAAAGACAAATACTTATATGTGGAATCTAAAATTGTGAAATTCATACAAGCAGAGGTTAGAATGGTGGTTGACAGGGGCTGGGGAGATGGAGAAATGGGGAGCTGATTGTCAAAGGATACAAAGTTTCAGTTATCAAGATAAATAAGTTCTGGAGATGTAGGATGTGGCGTAGTGCCTTCAGTTAACAAAACTCTATTGCATACGTCACATTTGCTACCAGAGTAGATACTAAGAGTTCTTACCACAGAATGATAGTAATAAAGGAGGTGAGAGAAAACTTTGGAAGGTGATGGATATGTTTGTGGCCTTGATGGTGGTGACAGTCTCAAGGGTGTATACTTATGTCCAAATTCATCAAGCTGTATATAGAAAAGTATGACGCCATCGTTGAGTCTTCTGCACCTTGAAATATGCCATGTCCTCATCACAAGACAAAAACATTTGTAACTATGTATGGGGACGGATGTTAACTGGACTTATTGTGGTGATCGTTTCAATATATACTCAAACATTGAATCATTACGTTGTACCCTTAAACTGATATAATATTGTATGTCAACTTTACCTCAATAAAAAAAACACAAAAAACAAAACCATTTGAATATTGTAAATGAGTTCAGTGAATCCCTGAAAGTGCCCCATTCCCATATGAGAGTTACAGGAAGCAGAGAGGATGAAGTAAATGGAAGAAAGATGTACAAAACACTATTCAAATTAAAATAATTTAAGTTGCTGTCAGCTCCTTGTGGCAAAGTTCTGTGAGCACTGATCTTCTTTCCCATTTTTCCTGGAAAAGCATACTTTCAGATCCAACCCATAACAGTATCATCATTTCCTCTAATAAGACAATTTCAACTTAATAAATAAAACCAAAAACATCCCTTATTTATGAATAAAGTTAATGAACTTTACAGAGAAAAGAGCATATTTGCACAATCTCAATAAAGGAAACAGAAGAACTGAATGATGATCAAGTCTCATTCAAGTTTATCTTTGAAAGCCAGTAAGACCAGGTTATCTTTTCAAGGATGTGTGTAGAGCTGGGAGGCTTGGAAGATAGAAATAGTGGCCTCCTTTGGAGCAAAGGGTAGGCTTGCTTACTGCCCATTATAATAAAAATAACACCCCCCCAGGGCAAAGGTTAGCAGACATCCTGCCCGTTATCAAAGATTTGAATTCCTTAGGCTCTGAGATCTTGCAACCCTCTGCATGTCACCTGGCCCACTGTGTATCACCCTGTAGGAAGTGGGATTTAGTGAACCAGTGCCAATGCTGATACTCTGGCCACTGCTGTTGCTGTGTCATTAAGTCCTTTGTCTCTGACCCATGGGTCTCCTGTCTTTTGCCAGCATCTGTAAAACCATTGTAGGCTAACTTATTAGCTTGCAGGAAAGGTAAAATATCAGACCTTTCACAGTTCCCGACAAGCCCTTTAAGTAACTAGCAGTCTTAGGAACAGAGAGCTATCCAGAACAATATGCATGGATGGTCTTCATAGAAGGCTTCATGCAACCAAAACTTTAATAAGTCTCTCTGATCTCTTTTATTTCTACCCCAAGTAGAAGGAGAGGCACCAAGCTATTACAGACCTAGGGCTTGTGCAAACCACCTGGAGACCTAGTAACCAGCAACTTCCCATGGGCAGCAAAGACAGATGGGCATATTTCCAAAATGGACCCATATGTCTCCCTATCATCCAAAAGACAGTACATTATCTTAATTTATGATGATTTGAGTCATTAAAATCTTGTGATGGGCCAAAGATACACTTCTACGAGGAGTCAGGCACATAGCAGTTGTAAGCAGATTAACACACTTGGTGAATATCAAACGCTCAACTAAACGTAGTGTTCTAATCAATTATAAGGTACAACAAATTTAATTAGGTCAATTAAATGATATTTGATGGTATCCTTGATTATCACTCTCTAATAATAAACAAGAATCTCACATAGATAACTATAATTGGTCTTACTTTAAAATATGGTAGTCAGGAGTGTTTGAGGTAAACTGGAGATAAGGAAGGGGAGAAATAGATAAAAGTTAGCTTCTCTGAAGCCACTGTCAAGACACCTGCATCTACATGTAACCCAGGAGATCGAGGCAGACGGCTTTGTGCCTAGATCCCCCTGCACTGTGGTTCTCAGTGATGTCACGGTGCTGAAGCAGCTTCCTGAATCGTGTTTACATGTCCATGTGTACAATACCCTTGACCATGGTGATGAACCACCATTCGATCATCTCTTACACCCCTCTAATTAACAATTAGATTTCAAAATCATTGTATCATTACACGATCATTTATTCCTCAAACCTTTGGGATGCCGAGCTAAAGGAAAATTAAATCTCAATGGTTTCTTTTTTTTGAAGGACCAAGATGTCCTTTCACACTTGGAATCCGGGTTTGAAGATAAATCCATCAAATCAATGGAAATAACTTAAGAAATGGACAGAGGGATACGTCATTCATATATACACAGTTTGCAGTGTGGCAAAAACAGAGTTATATTTTTAAAAATTAGAATTTTTTGAAATTTTATAGATATTAGTGACTTTGTTCTGCTTATACTCCCTTTGGTTTACCAAACCAAACTCACTCTTTAATGGGCGTTTCTAGCATTGAGTGCTAATAACAGCAGCTTTTTTAAATTCTTATTTTTCCCAGGTCAAAGACCAAGGGCAGAGGTCATCAAGAGGTCAAGTCTAACCTACCTACAGATGTGGCAGGCTTAACTATGGATGTTCAAGCCAGACATTGTCAGCAGAACCACATCTCTTCACCCATAGGTGAGTTTTTACTAGTAATCACAGAGACTTAAGGATATCAAAGGAAATTCTTTATTAAGAACAAAAGATATAGAGTCCTATGTTGAGTTCATTACTTTGAATTTTTGAACCAAATCACATATATCGATTGGACCATGATCAATTCTATGATCTTTAGAAGACGCAGCCTACAGCTGAAGAGAAATGGATACAACACCAATATCTTACCCTCTCTGAAACCCAACTGAGAGCTCTTGGAGTCAGAAGTTTTCTAGACAAGAAAAAGTCATCGTTCATCTGAACAGAGAAAGTAGAGGCTATTCAAAGATTCAACTCACATTGTTAACATGACTTGTTAGAATGTGATGGAGCAAGCATAATACCTTCTAAGTTTCATTATTTTTCTCCAGAATACTGAGATGGATGACCTTGAAGTCCAGCTTCCGCATAAATGTCGTTATTCAGTGATAAAATTAATTTCCCTATAAAATAATTCCCGTAAAAGTGTTAAAAATATATCATAGTCTCTGACTAAAAGGAAACAAAGCATATTGAGCAGTTGAAAGCAGTGTAATAAATTCCATACAAGGATCTTATAGCAGCATTATGTATAATAGTGAAACTGGATGTAATCCCTTTGCTATCAAAGAAGATATAAACAGATCATGGTATTCCTATTCTTTGGAATACCTCTAAAACTTCTAAAAAGGTAAGTTAGAGTGATGTGCACTGATAAGGAGAGAGGTCTATGATATATGGTTTAGGAAACAGCAAATTGCAAACGATGTAGTTATGTAATTTATGTTTAAAAAAAATTTTGTGTATTTATAAATTCATAAGAAATTTCCAGAAGAATAAGCCACAACCTCTTAACAATAGTTTCTTCTGAGTAGGAGAGTGAGTTTGCAGGGAAGGGGATGAAAGGGGAATGTTTCACTTTACTCTACATAGATCAGTGCAATTTGACTTTTTTACAGTGTGTATTTGTTTCATAATTAGAAAAATGAGTGATGTGACCATTTGGTGCATGGCAACAGTATTATGTTCACCAGTCTCTGTACTCTATGTTACTGCACAGCATGGACTGTAGGAGAATGCCCAGAGGAGCAATGAAGACAAAGAAGACATGACACCTGCAAAAAGTCAGTGGAGTATTTCTACATAACAAACCTTCCAGGTGAGTGACGGTCAGTATCTTCCACTGCTCCAGCTCTCGCCATGAACCTAGTACCTGCCCAGAGTAAGCCGGAGGACCACGCCCCACTAGTCCAATCCCTGCCCGGAGACTGTTTGTGCAGGGTGACTGCCATCAAGCAGACAATGGACTCAGGATGGGGCGTGTGCCTTTGGGGAGACTGGCAGAGAGGCATAAAGTGGAACACCACCTAAGTGCACTCACCTGAGAAGCGGAGCTCCAGGTGGAGACACAAAATATACCGAGAAATTGTGTGACGTGAAGGAAGCTACTCCATCTCTCTGAGCTTCAGTGTCCCCCCCTGTAAAATGGGGATCACAGGACTAATTCACAGAGCTGTTGGGGAAGTTACATAAAAGTTCCTGTGACAGCAAGTGTCCACATTATTAACAAAGTCATATCCGACTTCAAAATAATCGATGAAAAGAATAATGGCAATGAGACCAAAGACGGGATGCTCAACTTCATAAGCAGCCCCAGCAGCATGAGAATGAGACAGGGTACTAGTAAGCAGGGTTCTTCACAGCTCCACTGGAGATGATGAACACGGGCTACACCAGGATAAGTCACTGTTGTACAGTGACTCGTGTAGTGAAGATGGGTCTCTAAAGACACTGTGAAATCCAGTTACACACAGTGGCTCCTAGGAAACAACTACAAAGCAATCAACTCAGCAGATAGGAATGGGAAGGGGGTGAGCATAGAAGGGTCAGAGCCACAAAATCTGATGGAAGACACTGAACCACGAGCGCTCAGCTCTGTCAACAGCTGCTGTGGTTGCACCAGGAGATCAAATGTCTGAGACAGCCATTGTGGGGACTGCTGGGAGCACAGTGGTCACTGAAGCCACACCCCAACAGCAGTTGCATCGGAGCACACAGAACCCGAGACTTTCTTCTCCATTAATCGTTGTTTTAAGATGATGAATATCCTCATGTTACAATGTCTCCTTCCAACCCTTGTGGATGAGTGTCATCAGAACCCCCTGAAGAGGTCACAGGCCAGAGTAGGATGGAACACTGGGGGCTGGGGGAGCGGCGCTGCACCTGACCACACGGACTATCACCCGGGTCTATTGAACACGAGAGAAGAACTCGAGGATGTGGTCTAAGGAGAATTCCCCGTCTTGCCACACTCAGAGACACTGCAGAGTTTCTCGTCTGTTCTTTACAAAAATGTTAAAGAATTCGAGTCATTAATTCATAAAGAGGTAAATTCTTCACATAGTGACAGGGTCCAGTTTCCATGACCAGCTTTTTCAGTTGTTTTGATGACATCCCACATTCAGGAATCGGAAATGTAACCTATTGGGGTGTGTAATATAAACAAGGACTTTTTTTCATGTAGATCAGCACCCAGGTTTTTAGGGAGGACATGAATCATGAAAGCTGCTAACCATTCCTCCACAGGTTTCAATAAGACTTTTAAGTTAATTTACCAATCTCAGGAAAAGATAACTTGGCAATTCAAATTTTTTGTTTCTGCATTCAAGCGTATAGTACAGCCAAGAGAATGAGGAGAAAAAAATTAACAAGAAGGTCTTGCTTGCATTTCATCTTTTGCAAATAATCAGGATATTTTATGCTCTGTTCCTTTCACTACTCTAATCAATTTTTAAAGAATACGGTACATTTGACTATTCCTGGGCATGTTTATCCTGGAAACTTGCCAGAATCCCAAGCAGAGATGTTAAAGCTGACGGGTTTCAAATGCTGCCCAGGTGCTGTCTACCATGAACACGCCTCTCCCAAAGCTGGACCACCGGTCTCTTCCTGAAGGATCAGAGTCATCACTCATGTCCCTGAGAGACTGGCCACTCAGGCCTGAGCTGAGATTAGGTGATCAATCTAAAGGGCAAAATGCTTAAGCTATTCTCATCTTAAGGATGCTGTTTTGGAGGCCTCTGCACTGGAATGGGTTAGTGAAAACGGCTTACTAGATACTTGCCTGGGAATTGTGTTGTTCCCCTTTGCTCTTAGCAGATCCTGGGGAAACCAATGATTAACCCCGAGGATGCCTCAACTTCCACACCTGTGAAAAAGGCAAGCAACAGCCAATGCTACCACCCTGCAAACTCTTAAGTTGTGCTTGCAAGAGGGGCCACAAGGGCGAATGTCTCCCCAAAGCTGATGAAATGATGGCACTTTGGCTGGAGATGGCAGAGGGCAGCAGGCAAACTGGAAAGTTTCTGGGATGTCAAACCAATTCCCATAAGCACTTTAGAGAAGCACCTGGCCTTGGACTAGGTAGGAGGCTGTGGAAAGACCCACAGGCATGCAGGTGGGAGGAGGAATCAAGCAACGGAGGGAGGTGGTGGGGAAGAGGCGCCAGTCCAGCTTCAATTTTGGACAAAAGCAGTTGCACGTTGCAGGCCCGCGGCTGCCCATGCAGCCGCCACACCCTCCTAACTCCCTGGTCCCTCTCGTCCTGTCACATTCCCTCCGGGACTCAGTCCTGTTGGAGCGGGTGCAGGGCCAGAGTCCTGATTCAAAGGGGGTTTGGCCCTCGGCCAAGCTCACATTGCCCTGTTCCTCCCCCCAGAGCTAGGCACGGCCTCGTGCCCAGAGCCTCCTGGGAGTTCTAGTCCTGCAGCCCTACGGGTTGCCAGCTGGGAGCGGTTAAGAGAGAAAAGCTCCCAGCCTGCACAGCTCGTGGCCCCAACTCGTGCCTTGTCTCTCGGGCCCTGGGCTCCACGCCTCTGATTCTCCATCCAACCCTCTTCTCTATACCACGCCCATTCTCCATGCCCTGACCACCCCCCAGAGTATGCGCAGTGTGGTTGGGCTGCATCCCTTGAGGCCAGTACTCAGGTAGGGGTGGGGCTCACCAGCCTGGCTATTGCTGAGGTTGCTTGCAGCCCTGGTGGAAGCTCCCTGGCCAGTATTTGAAATGTGAATTCAATATCTAAAATGGAACTACCAGGTGCCTGGGATCCTGGAATTTGCCTTTTCAAGGCCACTGTCCTACCATCCCCCCATCCCTCCAGGCTGCCATGATCCTCGCTCTGGACCCGTGGTCAGGGTCGCTGCAGAGATCCTCCCTTTGGACCCAATCTGCCTGAAGGGCCCATACCTTGGTCAGGAGTCTTAGAAGGACTGCCCTGAGCCATGTCATAAAAAGGAGAAAACATCACATTGGACAGCCCCAATTCCTGCATTATACAGACAGGAAACTCAGGTGCACTGGTAAGTGACCCCTAAGCCACTTCAGGGGACCACACACATGTCCCTTTTCCCACGCTGCACACAGGCTGGTTCACTGGACTTCCTTATCCCAGTGTGGACCTCTTGGCCTCGTTAACATAGGCAACAACACCGAAACTTCCCTTTGGTCCTTCCCACAATGTTAGGCAAGTTTGTGCAGGAAGGTAATATGCAATTTCTGCTCTACTATAGGGCTGGCTCCTTGGGAACTAGTTTTAATATCCTTGTTTAAATATACCCTCAGAATCACAAAATAATTTGTTGCTGTGGGGGGTTATGGTGATAATTCTCTGAAGTCGTTTTTCCATTTAGCTTTTCTGATTGACTCCAAATACTACAGCACCACACACTTCTTAGACTGGTGGATGCACAGCTCCACTTCTTTGCAGGGAGGACGCACAACAGCAGAATATCTGTGGCCTGACTTTCTGGAGCATCGGTATTACTACAAGATTTGGAAGAAGAAATGTTAGGTCATTTCCAAGGTAAGGAATTAAAAACTTAACACTAAGATGAGGTGGGAAAGTCATATGCCATTAATAATTGTCAGTAATCTGTGCCTGAAATGTCAGACTTTCTCTGAGAAAGAACTCTGAGACCCTATTTCCCATTGTTTTAAATAGGAAAAATTAGAAGGCATAGCAAAGCTATCGAAAAACTCTACCAATTTCCTAAGTCACAATATGGCACCTAGACATAAGTTACGAACATCATGAGCTCCTCATTTTGTTCCTCATCCAACCCAGTCTCACAGGTCTTCAGTGCATGCTGTGAACACGGCACTGTGCTAGGTGTCGAGGCCTTGGTGAGCATCGTGGTGGGGGTGGACCTTGCTGGAGAAAGATGGCATCATAAAAACTCAAATCCATGCCACTTACAAAACTGAGGCAAAAATGGAAAGACCCAGGAGCCACGCAGGGATGAGGGCATTAATAGATACTTGGGAGTATTAAAATCCATCTAATGGTGTCATGAGTGAATGTGTTCCACTTTAAAACAAAACACTGCTGTTATTCTAAGATATTGACTTAGTATCTTTGTGCAAATATGCAGGATTTAAAATGTTTATTGATGTATAACATGCGTACAGAAATATATGCAGAAGTCATCCACGTAAATCTCAAAGAATTATTACAAAGTGAACACACTTGTGTGACCAAGAACTAACACCAGCTTTACTCAGGCCCCGACAATCCCTTTCTCCCTATTTCCTCCCCAAAGGTAACTGATATCTTACCAGTGAACACTGTATATCGAGTTTGTCTTCTTATACAAGTGTTTTATTACAGAACAATTTAAACAATATACAAAATAAGCAAAATAGCATAGTAGGCCCATCACCCAGCTTCAACAACTACTAATCATCTGCTATTTTTGTTTCATCCACACTCCATCCCATTCTCACCTCACTTTATTATTCTTTTAAGCCTTTGTGCGTGTGTGGTGAGTAAGATGTGTGCACACTGAAAGGCACAAATCTCAACCGTACAGTTTTGGCAAATAAACATGCCCATATAACTTTCATCCCTTTAAGAATAGGATAGTTCCATCACCCCCAGAAAACTCCTTCCTGTTCCTTCCCAGACAATTTTTTCCTTCCCCCGATGCAACCCCTGTTCTGGTTTTTTCAGCATAGGTTCATCTTGGCTGAAATCATCCCATGTGTGTTGGTTTCTGTCCAGCTTGCCTCCCTCAGCACGATGTTGATGAGTCTCTCTCAGCATGTGTGTGTCAGCGTTTGCTCCTTGGCACGGCTGAGGACGTTCTGCTCTGTGGATGCCCCAAAGTGCGCTCATCTTGCTCCTGGGGACGTGCAGGTCATCTCCTGTGAACAGTCTTGTACAAACGTTTTTTGGTATGCTGTTTAATTCCTTTATTAGCATTTAAGTGACACACCTTTGGATTTTTACTGGTTGGTCCAGATTACAATATGCATCTTTAACATATCACAGCCTACCTAGACTTAATAGTTCACCAGTTTAATCAATGTAAAATATGGAAGACTTGCTACAGAACGGTTCCATCTACGTCTGTCTGTCCTTTGTGCTATTGTTGTCATAAATTTTACGTCCACCCATGTTATAAATCCCACAATACAGTGTTATAATTTTTGCTTTAAATAGTCATAGGTATTTTAAAGAAATAAGAGAAATAAGTTAAGTGTTTGGAAGGAAATGCTTTGAGACTCTGCAATTGTACTGTTTCTTCTTTAAGTTTCCTCCCGTTTTTGCATTCATCAGTCAATCTTTCCAACAGTAATTATTACTGTAGCGTTCTAGTGGCGATTTTCAATTTCATGCTGTCTAGCGCATTTATTATTTGGAACTCTGTGAGGAAGATTCCCCACCCTCCCTCTCCTTTCCTTCTTCCTTTCTTTCTCTCTTTCTCTCATTCTTTTTTTTCCCTTTTTTCTTTCTTCCTTCCCTTCCTTTCTTATTTAATCTTTTTTATATCAGTATAGCCTCGTGGATATTTATTTTAGTCTCTGGGTAATAATCCAATGCTACCATTATTTATTTTGTTGCTCACAGTTTTCCAGCTTGAGTCATTGGGAAGTCTTTTAGACTGATTCATTTTGACACGTCCCATCATTTTCTGTGTGTGTGTGTGTGTGTGTGTGTGTTTGTGTGTGTTTTAAAGCACTTTCCTACTTTCTGGCACTACAAGATGATCCAGGCTCATTTTGTATTTTCTATCTCCAGCCCTAGAATTAGCCATTTCTCCAAGAAAACCTGGTTCTTTTTATTGGAGAATGATATTTAGAAAACAAGATCTGGGAGCTAGATGTGCTCATTAATATTAGAGTGTCACTGCTTCTAGTCCCTCTCAGCAGAGCTTGGAAATATATCTATGAATATAAACTCAAGTATACGCATCTGTCTATCGATCTATCAATCTATCTATCTTTTTTGATAGATATATTAAAAGAGACATGGATTCATACTGATACTTCCAACTCCAAGCCAGCACCACTGGGTTTATTCTAGCATTCTCCTTTTGTTTATTTGTAACTTCTTTCACCAACAGTGAGAAACCTAACTCCAGTTAGCTACAATATGTTTACTGTGTCAACTAGTTTCAGAATTGCTAATCCATACTCTTATGAAAAACAAATTGACCACCTAGAGTACAGTGTTTATGTCCAGTACTTTAGTTTTACAGTATCCCGTCAAAACACTGTCTTCCAAAGTAACTTAGGTCAGGACCTTTCATCCCCACTCCTTCTGTATGGTTATGTCACATGCTTGTAATACAGTGAGATTCATTTGTCACTGCATTCCATCTGGGTTCCCCAGCATCCTGATTGATTTTTAAAATTTGCAGAGTAAAATTCACTCTTTGCTGTGTACAGTTCTATGGGTTTTGACTTTATGGTCATGCATACATGTCCACAGTACCATACAGAGCTGTGTTTTTCACTCCCAAAGTTCTCTCATGCTATCCCTTTGTATTCAACCCCTTCCCCTACTCCATCCCTTGGCAACCACTGATCATTTTCCATCCCTGTAATTCTGCCTTTTCTAGAAAGTCATATAAATGGAATCATATTCTATATAGCCTTTTGAATCTGGCTTCCTTCACTTAGAGAAATGCAGCCAAGATTCATCCATGTTGTTGTGTGAATCAAGAGTTTATCCTGGGACCGACCCATGGCTTAGCGGTTGAGTGCGTGTGCTCCCCTACTGGCGGCCCAGGTTCAGATCCATGGTGCGCACTGACACATCGCTTCTCAGGCCATGCTGAGGTCGTGTTCCACATACATCAACTAGAAGGGTGTGCAAATATGACATACAACTATCTACTGGGGCTTTGGGGGGAAAAAGGAGGAGGATTGGCACTGGATGTTAGCTCAGGGCTTATCTTCCTCACACACACAAAAAAGAGTTTATCCTTTTTATTGCCAAGTAGTATTATAATGTACCAATGCAACACAGTTTCTTTCTCCAGTCACCTGATGAAGGACATTTAGTTTATTTCCAGCTTTTGGCAATTATGAATAAAATGGCTATAATGATTCCCACAAAGATTTTTGTTTAAACATTAGTTTTCAATTTTCTTCAGTAAATACCTAGGAGTGGGATATCTGAGTCATATAATAAGTGTATGTTTAGCTTTATAAGAACCTGCTCAACTGTTTTCTGAATGCAACTATCATGTTGCATTCCCAGTTCTAATTGCTCCTAGTCCTCACCAGCACGTCGTATTTGCAATTTTATTTTTTATTTCAGCCATTTAATAGGCGTGCAGTATCTTATTATGGCTTCTACTTCCTTTTTGAAAGTGAGTTCTGCTAAATATAGAATTTTGTGTTGACTTTTGGGTTTTCTTTCTGCACTTGAATGATGTCATTTTGTTGTTGAGTTGTCTCTTTTGTTTTTGATAGTACATCATCCATCATTCACAATATTTCTCCCTGTATGTAATGTCTTCCACTGTATGTGTGTATTTCCCTGATGCTTTTAAGAATTTCTATTTATCTTTGGATTTTAGTAGCTTGACCATCGTGTACCTAAGTATGCTTTTCTTTTATATTTTATTTTGTGGGTTTGCTGAATTTCTGGGATCTAAAATTTTAGATTTTCCAACAAATTTTGGAAGTTTTATGCTATTACTTATTGATTTGCCTTTCTGCCTCATTTCATTTTTCTGTCTCTCCCCTCTCTGCTTGGGACTCAATCATCTCACAGGTCATAAGGCTCTCTTCATTTTTCTTCAAAATTTTTACATTCTTTTCTTCAGACTGGATAATTTCTATTGCTGCATCTTCATGTTTTTTCTACTATTTCTAATCTACCGGTAAACTCAAAAGTATTTTTTTTTATTTCATCTTCCTATTTGGTTCTTTTGTGTAATTTCCACTTCTCTGCTGAGTTCCCACATCTGTTCATTCACTATGGGAATATTTTTCTTTACCATCATGATCATCTTTATAATAACTGCTTTCGTATTCTTGACTGCTAATTAGAACACATTGGGGAGAGTTTCTACTGCCTGCTTTTGGTCACATATGGATTACATTTTCCTATTTTGTCAAATCTCGTGCTTCTTTTAAATTGTGTACTGGAAATCATGAAAGATAGGTATAGAGGCTCCGGATTCTATTGTATTCCTTGGAAGAGTTTTGTTATTTTTCTAGCAGGGAATCAACTTGGCTAGACTGAAATTCCAATCCTATCTCATTTACAGTGGGCATAACTGAAATCCTAGTTTAGTTCTTTCATCTTCCAACTGCTATTTTTACACTAGGCCTTCTGGGGCCTACCCTGCATGTGTGTTGTTCAAAGATCTGCCAATTTGGAGTGTGTGGGGGAGAGACTTACATATATATTTTGCGATTTTCCTCTTTGTGTCTCCCTCCCTTCCAGAATTTCTCCCCTAACTTTCCAGCTACTCTGCCAGCCCAAAAATACATCCTCTAACATTACAAGTAAGACTGTAGTTTTTCCCCTGTCTAGGCCATGTGCAGATTTTGGAATGCTTTGAGGCAAAAGACTCAAGCTTGCAAATATCTCCTGGTGCAATTCCCATCATTTAAAGGAAGAGTCCCTCTCAGTTCTGCTTGCTTTTGGAAGTGATTTATACATACACACAAATACACATTTATTTTATGTGTATTACATATAGCCACACGAGTCTGTATAAATATATATAATATTTTGTGCAGATTTTATCATTGTTATCTGTGAGAGTGTTAATTCAACAGGCTACTCCACCATTACTAGAAGCCAGACCTCGGTTTTGTTTCTTTCTTGGATTTTATATAAATGGAATTATAAAATATATAGTCTTTTGAATATAATTTCTTTTATGCAGCATTATGGTTGTGATATTCATCCATGCTATCGCATGTAGCTAGTGTTTGTTCATTTGTTGATAATAATTAATTTTTTAATGGTCATAAAATATGCATAACATAAAATTTTCACCATTTTTAAGTGTACAGTTCAGTGTCATTCAATACATTCACATAGTTGTGTAGCCATAACCTCCAACCTTCCACAGAACTGTTTTCACATTGCACTGAAACTTTATGCCCATTAAGCAACAATTCCCTGTTATCCCTCCCTCTTGCCCCTGGGAACCACCATTCTCCTTTCTATTCCTATAAATTTGACTACTCTAAGTACCTTATATGAGTGGAATCATACAGTATTTTTCCTTTTGTGACTGGCTTTATTTCACTTAGCATAAAGTCCTCAAAGTTCATCCATGTCATAGCATGTGTCAGAATTCCTTCCTTTTTAAGGATGAAGAGTATTCCACTATGTGTATACACCACATTTTTTTGTCAGTTCGTCCATTGATGGACACCTGGCTTGATTCCAGCTTCTGGCAATTTTGAATAATGCTGTTAAGAACACGGGTGTACATATATGTCTTTATACCTCTGCGTTCAGTTCTTTTGCGTGTATACCCATAAATGGTGTTCTCAGATTCACTTTTTCACATGTAGGAGGCTTCCCCACACCTCCAACAAGCAATTCTTGGAATGCCAGCTGGTCGCCAGATAATTCAACTCAATTTGATGCTGACAACCCAGAGATACATCAGATTCCACAGGTTGATGGCTCCGTCCTATAAGTCTGCACACCCACCCAACCTCACCTCAACTTCAGATGCCAGTTACAAGCCCAGGCTGTTACCTATACTTCTGACTTACTGG
This sequence comes from Diceros bicornis minor, assembly GCF_020826845.1. Taxonomy (NCBI): domain Eukaryota; kingdom Metazoa; phylum Chordata; class Mammalia; order Perissodactyla; family Rhinocerotidae; genus Diceros; species Diceros bicornis. Next base: position 116,610 of record NW_026691154.1, read on the forward strand.
CTAAAAACCAGAGGTTCCCACAACCTTCTCCTTGGGTTTGATTAATTTGCTAGAGTGGCTCACAAAACTCAGAGAAACATTTACTAGGTCACCAGTTTATTATAAGAGGATATAATTCAAGAACAGACTGTTGGAAGTGGTGCATAGGGAAAGGTATGGAGACGGTACACAGAGCTTTCATGCCATCTCCAGGTACACCAGTCTCCAAGCAGTCCTTGTCATTGCCAACCTGGAAGCTCTCTGAACCGCCTTCTCTTGGGATTTTTATGGAGGCTCTCTCACATAGGCATGATCAATTATTAACTCAATTTCCAGCTCCTCTCCTCTCTCTGGAGGATAAGGGGTAGGGCTAGAAATTCCAAGCTTCTAATCAGGGCTTGGTCTTTCTGGTGACCAGCCCCCATCCAGGAGCCATCCAGGAGCCCACCCAGAGTTGCCTCAATAGAACAAAAGATTCTCCTAGTGTTCTTATCACTGGGGAAATTACAAAGGTTTTAGGAGCTCTGTGCCAAGAACTGGACACAGAGGCTGATAAATATGATTTTTATTATTTCAGAACCCATAAGTGGAATTTCTAGATCATATAGTAATTCTATTTTTAATTTTTGAAGGAACTGCCACACAGTTTTCCACAGTTTTATATTCTCACACTCAGAGCACAAGGGTTCCAATTTCTCAACATCCTTGCCAACACTTGTTATGTTCTGATTTTGTGATAGTAACTATCCTAATGGGTGTGAAAAGGTATCTCATTGTGGTTTTATTTCACATTTTCCTGATACTTAGTGATGTTGAGCATCTTTTCATGTGTTTCCTGTTCATTTTATATCTTCTTTGGAGAAATGTCTATTCAAGTACTTTGTGCATTTTTAAATTGAGTTGTTTTTTTATTGTTGAGTTGTAGATGTTCTTTATTTATTCTAGATATTAATCCCTTATCAGATTTGTGATTTGCAAATATTTTCAATCTTTCTATGGTTTGCCTTTTTACTCTGTTGATAGTATCTTGTGATACAGAAATCTTTTTCATTTTGATGAAGTAAAATTTGTTATTTTTTTTGTTACTTATGTCTTTGGTGTCATAAAGAAATCATTGTTACAATGGCATTTGGACCCAATGACACACAGCTTTTACCATGTGTTTTCTTCTAAGGATTTTATAGCTTCAACTCTAACATTTATATCTTTGATCCATTTTGAGTTAATTTTTGTATATGGTGTAAAGTAAGGGTCCAACCTCATTCTTTTGCATGTGGGTATCCAGTTTTCCCAACAACATTTGTTGAAAAACTGATCTTTTCTCCTTTGAATGATCTTTGTACCTTTGTCAAAAATCATTGGACCATATACGCAAAGTTTTATTTCTGGGGTCTCTGTGCTATTTCATTAGTATAGTGTGTGTATTTACGCCAATACCACACTGTTTTGATTACTTTATAGTAAGTTTTGAAATCAGGAAGTGTGAGTTCTCTAACTTTGTTCTTCTTTTTCTAGATTGTTTTGGTTATTCAGGGTCCCTTGAGAGTCCATATGAATTTTAGGATAGATTTTTCTAATTTTGCAAAACCATCACTGGAATTTTTACCTCTTTGAGTAAGTTGATTCTTAAGTATTTTACTCTTTTTGATGCTATTGTAAATAAAAATGTAAAGTTTTTAAATTTCTTTTTCAGATTACTTATTATTAATGTATAGAAGAACAACTGGTTTTTGCATGTTGATTTTGTGTCCCACTGCTCTGCAGAATTTTCTAGTTCTAACAAATTTTTGGTGGAATTTTTAGGGGTTTCAGCATATAAGATATTATTTGTAAACAAATATAATATTACTTCTTCCTTTCCAATTTGGATGCTATTTCTTTCTTTTTCTTGCCTACTTGCCTTGGCTAGAACTTCTAATACCATGTTGAATAGAAGTGGTGAAAATGGGCCTTCTTGCCTTGTTCCTGATCTTAGAGAAAAAGCTTTCATTCCTTCACCCTTGAATATGATGTTCTCTGTGGATTTCTATATATGGCTTTTATTATGTTGAAGTAGTTTCCTTTTACTCTGAGGGGTTTTTTAGTGGTTTTAGCATGAAAGCATGTTTAGTTTTGTCAAACGCCTTTTCTGCATCCATTGAGATGATCATGTGTTTTTTTCCTTCATTCTGTTAATGTGGTTTATTACATTGATTCATTTTCATATGTTGAAACATCCTTTATTCCAGGAGTAAATCCCACTGAAAAATGCTGTATAATCCTTTTAATATGTTGATTAATTTAGTTTATTACTGTTTTATGGAGGATTTTTATATCAATATTCATCAAAGATATTGACCTATAGTTTTCTTTTCTCTCAGTGTCTTTGGCTTTGATATCAGGGTAGTGTTAATCCCATAGGATGACTTTAGGGGTATTCTCTCCTCTTCAACTTTTTGAAAGAGTTTGAAAAGAATTGGTGTTAGTTAATTAAAAAAAAAGTCTTTGGCCCAGGAATAAATTCAGCATAAAATAAATACAAATAAATATTTTTTAAAAATATGAAAAAGTTTTCTTACTAAAAAAAATTAAAAATTAAGCAAGTACATCACTTATCACTTTCTTTCTTTTTTTTTTTAAGATTTATTTATTTATTTTTCCCCCCAAAACCCCAGTAGATAGTTGTATGTCGTAGTTGCACATCCTTCTAGTTGCTGCATGTGGGACGCGGCCCCAGTGTGGCCAGAGAAGCGGTGCGTCGGTGCACGCCCGGGATCCGAACCCGGGCCACCAGCATCGGAGCGCGCGCACTTAACCGCTAAGCCACCGGGCCGGCCCTCACTTTATTTCTAAAAAGTTTTTTAACCTACTAGTAAGCATGAACAAATTGTTAGAATTAAAATGACTGAAGTGTTAATTTTCTTCATTGCAAATTTTCTGACAGAAGTATATGATGCCGTCATGTATCACATCTTTTATGAAAAAATGATCTTTTTTTGTAGTATTTGAAAATATTATGAATTTTCCCAGTGGCCTCTGACAATACTCTGATATGCAAAGTTATCTTTTCAACATGTATGTCTCATCATCATCCTTACCAAATTAACAAACTCAGGTGCTAATTAATCAACTACTTTTCATATGATTCAGGTTCTCCACCACCAACTCCCCTAAGCATCAGGAAATTCTACAACTTCTGCAAGATTAACAATTTTACCTTATATTGTATTCATCTCATGTGGTTTAAAACATCCAAAAATCATTGATAAACTGACCCTGCCCAGACTAAAGCATTGTGAATTATAAAAGATGGTCTCTGTTAAGTGAGGAGGGATTTCAGGTTGAACTTAATATTATGAGTGGTCAATTTATTACAGTGTATTGTTCTGTTATGTATTTCACTTCTTTTCTAAAAAAAAGTGATAGTTGAGGGCACTTAGATAAAAATTTGAGAAAATAAGGAACTGTTACACACTGTAAGCTTCAAATGTTTTCAAGCATAAGATAAAATAAGAACTAAAACTATGAAATGACAGAGGAAATAGAGATAAGGGGATGAAATTGCAAAACTGAAACTATAATAATATCTCAATGGCTAATGTTGTGGTGCCAGAAAGGTGGTGAAGTCAAAGAATTCGTGAAGATGATAATAAACACACTACAAAGAAAAAAGATTGAAATTTTCATAGAGAGAATTTTTACAGTGATATGACAGAGAACAGGGAAGAGAAGTTGGAGTGAGAGACTATCTGCTTCTTAAATTATTTCCACTGTTGAGAACAAAAATCCAATTTGCTGAAATCTTTATTCCCCTCTATGACCCTATCTTTACCTGCAAAGTCTCAGCATTGAATCGATGTCACAGTCCAGCTTTTCCATCCCTAGGGAACAAAGCAATTTATCTCATCTGAAACCTCAATTGCTCAGGCTGTGAAACAAGGCCGGCCATCCATTCTCACAGAGGAGCCAACTGGAGGTAGGATTTTTGGTTCTGAATTCAGTTAAACATCTTCAAAGAATTGTATCTGGCCTTCCTTATCCAGGGCTATCAGTGAAGTGCTGGCTGGCTTTCAGAGAAGAACAATTCACAGTCAGCGGAGATATTTTCTGTTGAGCTCTCTAGAGAAGGCTGTGGGGCTTGTCAGTAAGAGTTAATTTATATGCGGGTTATAAATTTTTATTTTATTCAAAGATTTATAAAGAAATTTACATGGTAAGTATTATTATCAACATAAAACGTTGTCTATTCTCTGGTCATTTAAGCAAAATTTTCCTCTCAGGGTCCACCCATGGACAAAGCCCAGATTTAATCTCCAAGAGTCAGCCAGGCACTCTGCGGTCCATGGGAAGCCCTCAAGTTTGCAGCCTGTTTCCTTGTGTGCTGTGCTGGTGTTTAATCTTCCATCTCTTCCGGGTACAACTAGACAGATGCTTATCAAATCATCAAGGGACTTGACATTCGAAAAATGTACTTTTCATTATCTTTAGACTTCTACACTTTTCAAAAAGACTCTCAGCATTTCCAGTAATTGTGCAGCAGTTTACCCAACACTAAGGTTCCCACTATTAAAAGTTAAAACAAGTAAATTTTGAAAAGGAAAAAGTGATCTTTGCAATTTTGTACAGAATCTATATAATGGGTGCATCCTTATAAATGGAGGTGATGGTGTTCAGGGCAAGCTACCCCAGGAGGCACCACTCTGGTATGCAGATTATTTCGAGCTGAAGACAATAAGGACTCAGAGAACTCACGAAGAATATTTGAGTTTCCCCTCCCAAACTGCCTAAAGAATTTAAAACAAAAGATCTGTTTCAGGAAGGAGTTATTATCATGATGGCTGTAAAGATAATGTAGGATAGAGGTTACAACAGGAAAGGCACCAAGCCCCTTTTATCAAAAACTCTATCTCTCCCTGACCACATTATCTATAGATGACCCTGAGAGGAGTTGTCAGGCAAACATTTGCATTTCTATCTCCATGTGAGTTGTCTTCTTGCCCTCTGAGGTCCCAGACCACTACCCATCCCCAACACCTTCCTCGTCTTTAGCTACAATACTTAAGCAGGCAGCTTAGACAGAGGGACGAGTTGCTCATTTCTGAGTTTCTCCCATGTATACATGTTATTAAACTTGGTTTTATTTTCTCCTGCTAACCTGTCTTGTTAATTATTTGGCCAGCCATAAGAACCTTAAGAAAAGGGCAGAGGCAGATTCTCTCTCTCCCCCAACAGTTTTTGTGCCCAACGTGGGGCTACACCGGCTGGCAAGTTGCGTTCTCTGGCTGGAAGAACTGCCTTCTCCCTGGATTACTTCAGATGATGAGATATGGGAACGCCTGACGAAAGTCGGCAAAATATAAGACTTCTTACCACGTCAGCCTCCCAGAATCTCTACCTGTGGAGTCCGGTGGAAGGAAGTGGTGAGAATTTTTTTCTCTTTCTAAATTTAGATTGGCAGAAGAAAATATTTGGGAAACGAGTTTCTTGTGCTTTTAGTGACGCTGGTACATTTGGTAGAGTATTCTTGGTTTTGATCTTGATCCCTTTTCCTCCCAGAGATAGTCTCTGTTTTTCTCTTTTGTCTTTGTCTTTTGTATCGTGTGTCATAAGAAGGAAATACCATAGGGTAGGACGCAGGCATAGACCCTATAAGCCCAATGTCCGGGCCGGCCCCACAGACTGGTGAGTTTGCGGGTCTCACCAGACTGGCGTCTATTTAGACAAACTTTGCTGTGGGTTAATATGCACATGAAGTGAAGGCCATTGCCAAGGGCATCTTGGAAGCCAAAAAGGCCACAAATTTGGTGGGCACGGGTCGAGCGGTTAAGAGCCATTAGGGCAGTCGCCACTTTCAGGAAACTCCCGTGACAGGATAAGTTGGGTCACGGAACGGGGTAGATGACACAGGTCCCCCGTCAACTGCAAGAAAATGTCCATGCAATGACGAGGTACTCTGTAAAGCACACAGTCCCCAACCCCGTGACACCTCCCCACCTAGGTATTATTCTGGCTCCAGCAGACCTAAGGCGTGGCTAAAGCTGTCATTGTGCACATAAGAAAAAAACTGGATGAGGTTTTTCCTTCTGTCTTGTTCTGTGTCCTGAGACAACTTGGCTTTGTGCCAAGTGAGACTATCCTCCTTGGTCTCCACCATATGGAAGGTGCATTTACTGGGGTGCCCCTTGGTGGCCAGTCGAGTAGACTGGGGTTCTGAACTGTCTCTTTGTCTGGCTGTGCCAAGCTCTCGGGGGAGTTTGTCATAAAGGGCCCAGTCCATAAGGGCTTTTGTCGTCTTAACCTTCGTTGCTTGTTAGTGCTGGAAAAATCCCATACCAGTATCACCTGCCCGGTGTCACAGATTAGCGTAGCAGGTCTGTGACTGGAGGCGTCCCACACTATTGTGGGAGACCGGAGACACCGTTTTCACTACACCATCCTTACCGCCTGTGCAACGAAGGTCTTTACTTTCTCTGAATATCTTTGGGAGTGAATTCTGTGGATCATGGGGGCTACATCATCTGCGCCCTCACCAGGGACGCCTCTTGCGTCCACGGTAAAGATTTATTCTAAGCGTGGAAAGTTACCTCTGGGTCTTTCTTAAAAAGTCTTATTGGATCGAGTCACTATTGGAATAAATATACAAATGAAGATCCTACTCGTCAATGGCCAGATGACGGATTCTTTGAATTGGGAAAACTTCTAAATTGGGGGAAAAAAATATGTTTTGAGAGCTCTCACACAATTGTTTAATTGGTACCTAAAAAAGGGCCAGAAAAAGGAAGGGAAAAATTTAAATAGCCTTAAGAGCTTGACTCAGGTTACAATTGAATTGAGAACATGTAAAAGTGTAAGTGTTGATAAGATTATAAAGGTTGGAATGTTTGAGCTAATTTTATATAAAGAGGTTACATCAACTTTGCCTGAGTATATTTTAAAATGTCTGACTGGGAATTCTTCCCTTGTCCAAAATCAGAAGACCCAGACCTATTAATAAAAATCTTAATGATAACTATGGTTAAAGGTATAAGAGGTGATGAAATTTACATGAAGTTTTGTACAAAAAACTGACGTTATTTCTATTACAGAACTGGTTAACAAAAACAGTAATTTAAATGATGGCTAATTTTATCTAATGTCTTATGAAGTCTTATAGACAATCTAAATAATTATTGGGAACAAGTAACTAAATAGTTGTGAAAAAGATGAATGTTGGGTGAACTTTAAACAATAATTATGTGTTATGGTGGTTACAGCTTCCAAACTCTTTTTGGTGACATAAAACTTTAGAGTTTTGCTAAATTTTGTGATAAAAATTCACTGAGTATTATCATTTCCAAATAAGATAAGATATTAGACATTGATTGCTAAACTTACGTTTGTCTACTTTTGGCTTTTCATTACAGGAAAACTAAAAGGTGTTTTGGGTCTATTGGTAAACGTGTGTTTTATTAAAAGATTGTACTATAAAGGAACATATTTCTAGAAGTTATGAAGTCTTTATAAATTTTCCAAGCTACAAGATCCTAATGTAAAAGAAAGTTTATAATTGTTTACTTAGTTTTTACTTACAAATTGGGGTTTCTAAGAGTTAAAATTTCTAATTAGTATATGTGATTGAAGCTACTAAATATTAAGAAAATTATGTCTGTGTCCAAGGAAAGTAAGATGTATAAAGAAGGAACAAAGAATGGAGATATTTTATTTGATTGATTAAGAAAGATAAATTTGTCTTCAAGTACTAGGAGGGAAAAGAAAGACATGGGACAAATTCTGAATGTAAAAAGAAAGTTATAGGTTTGTGGAAGAGGAATTCTAGAAAAGCAGTTTTTGTATGGTCAAGTTGGCTAAGATTGAAATGAATTTAATTAAGTAAATGAGTTTTAATATCAGAGGGAAGCTGGTACAAAATTATAATTTGGTCTTCTTTCTCTTAAAAGGATAATTTTCATGAACTTGATAAAGAAGTTATAAAAGATTTTTCTTTACCTTTGGGTAAGTCTACCTGAAAGACAGGAAAAAAAAAATCTGTTAAAATGATTTCCTGCGTTCAAAAGACTGAGGTCTCTCTATTAAAGTTTTTGGACTGTCAATGCTCTCTTTGCTTTAACGTTTTCTATTTTTGACAAGCTCCCCAAAATTCATATAAATAAAGTCTTTTTTTTTTTACTTTTTCTCTTTGAGAATTTTCAAAGGGCCCTGGAACTTCTCAAAGAAATTTCCTCTCTTCCTACAAAGGGAAAGATACTAAATTTATTAGGCTTATTCCGTATGTTAAATTACATGGAAAGCATTGTCAAACAAGTGATGGTAAGTCTGCTTAGGTGCTGTTATGTGGGCAAATGTTATTGACATAGGTGTTTTAAAATTGTATAACATTACTGAAATTCTGATCTGTCCTGATTATCAGTCATAATTCTGGTTATTATTATTTTAAAGTGTTGTATGTCACAAAATTAACCAAATTTCTCTGTCAATTGCCATTTTGAGGTCTTGTTTACAGACTTATTTCTTTGCTCTAATGCTCTTGCAAAATGTTTCAACTTCAGAAAAATTCATGGAAAAGACTCTGACATTTACACTGGAGTACAGGGTTCTGACAAACTTTCTGATAATAAAACTGAACTTGGTAAGAAATTACAGAAAGCTGATGGAAAGACTGATAACTTCATGAAGCTGCTCACAAAAAGATTGGGATCAAGAATGGATTACACAGGACTGAATGAACTGATAAGGATGATTATAATTTTTATTATTTTTCATTTGAAGTATTGCTGAATTTTTAATGTTTTGTTTTTTTAGATTTAAGGAAAACTTTTTCTCTTTTCTCCTGAGCTAGCTATGACTTATAACAATTTGGTAAATAATATTTTTGTAAGTAAAATTGAAATATTTATCTTTCTCTCTATCTGATCCCTCGAATTTGGAAACTCTTAGTGAGTATTGTTGGTTTCATGGCAATATAGTTATTTGCATAAGTTCAATAAGAATCTCTTCTCCTTATAACAGGACACAATTGGAAACACTGGTTCTATTACCAAGGCTGTGACTGGAACATCATATTTGCGATATAACCATACAGCTTTTGAGGAATGAAGATTGGACTTTATAGAATAAAGCCACGTGGAAACATTGGCCTGGTACCTTATGTTCCAAGCAGCACTTACCAGGATAAGTAAAGAATGTCACTTATCTGGCAAGCACAAGGAACCTCGAAATATTTTGGGGGAACCTCGGAAGAGAGGAGTTCACCCAAATCGGTAGGTATTACAGGCAAAGTCTGATAACAAAATTTTGGCTTGGCTTTCCTGGCCTGGAGAGGCCTTTAAAGTTCAATCTGAGATTCCTTATAAAAAGTTCCAGCAAAGCAGATTTAAAAGAGCCTATGTGATCAATTGCCATTCTTGCTGTACTTATGTAAATAATTGGGCCAACTCTATTGGAACTAGACTTATTTTGCAAACTACTTAGTTTTAATTTGTCTTTCTTTGATAAAAATGAGGGTGATTTTAGAAAGAAAAATTATATTTCTGTAAAAACTATAGTGTAGATTTGAGGATATTAGATCCTGGTTTTGTTAATTGTCTTTTAAGGTTTTTGTTTTATATTGTTGACTTGACTGGATCCTGATTTCTTCTAGTCTCCTAAAATATCTGGCTACAGATGTCCAAACTAACGTTTTTTATTTTTTCCATCATTTTCATTTGGAATCACTGAAAACTGAACCTGCCCTTTTTCCTGAAGCCTTTCAAACTGAAGCTGATGGACTTGCTATAAACTTAAGAGATTACCCGATGACATCATCAGAGACATTTTAAACTGCAAAAGCTGCTTTGACGCTGACATCTAAAAATCTTATCTGGCTGTCCTCTAAACTCAGAAACTGCTTTACAACTTGCTCCAACCATTAACCTTGTTTTTCTTTCGTTTACATAGAAATGCTTCCATTAAATACTTGATTGCTTGCTTCCACGATATAGGTGTAACCTTGAGAGCCCACCTGCATCACCACCTTCTAAAATGTACTTAATTGAACTATCTATTATCAGGACTAAGAAATGTGCTCAGTGAGATGAAACAATCTACCAACTCAGCTTCTGGACTATGAAACGTCTTTAATTTTCAAAAGGACTGTGAAACTTCTAGGAAAGTTTCAGAGGAGGGAACTGATGGTGCTCAGGGCAAGTTACCCCAGGAGGCACAACTCTGGTATGCAGATTATTTCGAGCTGAAGACAATAAGGACTCAGAGAGCTCAGGAAGAATATTTGAGTTTCCCCTCCCAGACTACCTAAAGAATTTAAAACAAAAGATCTGTTTCAGGAAGGAGTTATTATCATGATGGCTGTAAAGATAATGTAGGATAGCGGTTAGAACAGGAAAGACACCAAGCCCCTTATATCAAAAACTTTATCTCTCCCTCCACATTATCTATAGATGACCCTGAGAGGAGTTGTCAGGCAAACATTTGCATTTCTATCTCCATGTGAGTTGCCTCTTGCCCTCTGAGGTCCCAGACCACTACCCACCCCCAACACGTTCCTCGCCTTTAACTGCAATACTTAAGCAGGCAGCTTAGACAGAGGGATGAGTTGCTCATTTCTGAGGTTTCTCCCATGTGTACATGTTATTAAACTTGTTATTATTTTCTCCTGCTAACTTGGCTTGTTAATTATTTGGCCAGCCATAAGAACCTTAAGGGAAAGGGCAGAGGGAGATTCTCCCTCTTCCCCCAACAACAAGATTATCTGATTCCCAGAAAAAGAAAACATTACTATAATATTAAGGCTACAACTGTCAAAATGAAGCCAATATACACTCAAGTCAAGCTTTTGCTCAAAAGTTAATTGGCTCCTCTTTGAAACTTTATCATGTTTATTATATAAGCATAATATAGAGCCTAGAATATAGAAAGTGCTTATTGGTAAGTTAACATTCTGATCATTTATTTTGTAAATGTTAGTATGAGAGATGTAATTCGTTTTCTAGTATATTCAGATTTTCAAGTTCTGCTCAACCTAAAGCCACATTACTGGCAAGTTGGGATACCTCTAGACATCTGAAAAATATGAATCCTAAACAGAAGCATATAAATTCTCTAGTCATCAGGTTCTAAGTTCTAAAACATTCTAAGGTTTTGGAACAAATCAATGGCATTCCAAATTTACAGTAAGGCTACATGTGCCACACAGGATCCTACAGGAAGAGAAATCCAGATTTTAAATAGAGGAGATTATGCACAAAAATAAAGTACGTTTTCAAGTCTGAAAGGGGATTTCAAGAAGGAAGAGACTCTCAGAACATGTGGGAAGTGGTAAATAACTTATCAAGGGCTCTCTAAAGGAGAACATATTGTGGACAAAAGAGCTTCACACCAGAGAGCTAAAATGGCATCTCTGGAATCCTTACGATGAAATAGATGCTGAACTACTATTTCCTGAAACTTAAAATGCACCTTGGGCCGGCCCCGTGGCTTATCAGTTAAGTGCACACGCTCCGCTACCTGCGGCCCGGGTTCGGATCCCGGGCGCGCACCGACGCACGGCTTCTCCGAGCACGCTGAGGCCGCATCCCACATACAGCAACTAGAAGGATGTGCAACTATGACATACAACTATCTACTGGGGCTTTGGGGGAAAATAAAAGGAGGAGGATTGGCAGTGGATGTTAGCTCAGAGCTGGTCTTCCACAGCAAAATGAGGGGGATTAGCATGGATGTTAGCTCAGGGCTGATCGTCCTCACAAAAAAAAATAAAAATAAAATGCATCTTATCCTCCAAACAAATACCACCTCCTGCCTTGCAGCTTACCTGGACATAGTGATGTGTTGGAATCGTTTTTCTAATTCATTGGTTCTTTTTTTTTTGAAGATTTTATGTATTTATTTTTCCCCCCAATGCCCCAGTAGATAGTTGTGTGTCGTAGCTGCACATCCTTCTAGTTGCTGTATGTGGGACTTGGCCACAGCATGGCAGGAGAAGCGGTACCTTGGTGCGCGCCCAGGATCCGAACCTGATCCACCAGCAGCAGAGCGTGCGCACTTAACCGCCAAGCCACGGGGCCGGCCCCTAATTCATTGGTTCTTAAACTTGATGGGCACCAGAAGCACCTGGAGGCCTTGTTGAAACCCAGATTGCCAGGCCCCACCCCAGACTTGCCAGTTCAGCAGGTCTGAAGCAGCACCTGACAATTTGCATTTCAGCCCAGTTCCCAAGTGATGCTGATGCTGCTGGTCCAAGGACTCCACTTTGAGAACCACAGCCTGATTTACACCCTATGTATGGTTACCAAATCCATTATTTTATCCTTTGGCTGCTACTTTTCCTTTATCACATCAGCACCTTAGCTCCGAATCTCCTCACCTAGCAATGGGAATACGTGGAGAGTTTAACAGCTGGTTCTCCTTTCCAGATCAGTTCTCCCTCTTCCTCTCAATACTACATTCTCTTGCCAGGTGACTGTTCCTTAAACATCAGTGCATCATAGATCTTCCTCGCTCAAAAACTCATGACTCTTATGCTGAACACAAGACATTTTAAATTCTCCACTTGGTTCACAAGGTCTTTAATAGCCTTACTTTAATAGTAAAATGTGGACACCCTGTTCCGTACCCTGCCTGCTATAAAGGAGTATGTGAGGATTACATAAGATACAGTCAGTTCTCTTTCTGCACAGTGTGACATTCTATAAGGTCATTGTGTACACTGAATCGGTGAATATGACCCACTGCTCCTACGGGAAATGCGGTGTTAGGTTTCTGTAAGCCTTAGTCACATTTTCTTCAACTCATCAGTACATTACCTTGTTCTCTGTGTGTTCTCTTTAAAGTCACCTTATTTAATATATATTGTTGATATATTAACATTGAACTCACACCAACAGCACTGTAACTCGTGTCTGATAGTAGCTTGTCGAACACACATACTTTCTCAGTAAAGGCACGTCACAGCCTCTTGCCCTGAGGAACACCAGGCAGCATTGCAGCACTACACATGGGGGACATATTAAATGGCAAGGTCACCAACATAATGCACAAAAAGATAAGAAACGAGGCACTAAGTAGACTGCAAGAAGGACACTTGTTTACAATGTGGGCTGAAACAAGAGGGCAGAGCAGCACCTTGTTCCCCCTCAGCTGGGAACGTGCACGTCGAGTGAATCAAATTTCTCACCACTTTGTGCATATCTGCAAATGGACATGAAAGCCCTGAGAGTGTTCATTTGGGGGCTGCCAGTACATTTTAGCTAGTGGGCAAGTGTGCAAACACGGAATCCACAAATAATGAGGATCAACTATATTATGAAAGCATCTTTTCAAAACCAGAATATTACTTATATATAAGAGCAATAATGATAACATAACAGCTAACATTTAAGTGCCTACTATGTGCCAGGAGCTCTTCTAAGTACTTTACATAAGTTAATGCATGTAAATCTCACTAAAACGCTACAAGACAGGAGTTTTCAGTAGCCCCTTTTGATAGATGAGGAAACTAAGGTTCAGAGAGTAAATATTTCCACAGGTTCTCCAGTTAAAAGTGGAATAACTGGGATTGATGCCCAGACAAACTAGTCCAAAGCCCACAGCCTCAACCACTATGGTAGGAATGTGAGCGAATTTTCTACCACTCCCTAAAAAGCCCCTTCTGATCCAGCCTGTGTGGTCTCACACATACTTATTCACTCATCAAACATTTTCTGAGTGCACCAAAGGTGTCAGGTACGGTGTTTAGATACTGGAGGGACAAATAGAATATCGTCACAAATAATCCATAACCAACCAATAAATCAAAATTGGGGTGAGTTTATTATGAGCCAAGCTTTGAGGATCATATAGCCAAGGAGAGTCCTTTCACAAAGAAATGGAGCACTGCAAAGAAGTGGGGTGTATAGTGTGGTTATATACCATCAAAGAGCATGTACCACATGTGATTGCAATGTCCCTTTTACAATAGCCACGACATTGACCTGTTGGCACGTGGATTGATGGACACTGTGGGTATCAGGTGTGCTGTCTCCATGGGCGTGGCTGTTGTCTCAAGTTTGGTGGTCACGGAACGAGCGCAGCAATCAAATCCTAGCCTATGGAGAAATGCTTATCCTTAAGGAAATGCTAATGTAGGGGAAGTTGCATTTACACCTTAAGGGCATTGCTTTTGTCTTTGGGACACGTTAATTGCTTAAAGCGGATATACAATGGATGAACAGAGGCTACAGGCCCCTTTTGGGGAAAAGCAAAAAAAAACAAGGTCAGGCCCAATTAGTTTTACACCAAATGGCTTCCTCATATGCTCCAATGTATCCTGTTGCTGGCCATTTATTCATCAAGAAGAAAGATCGTCTCAGATTTAAGGAGCTCACTGTCTATGAGACAAGAATAAAACAACAGTTATGGAAAAGGAAATAAGTACAGGGTCCCAGAGTGGGGACATCAAAATGGGTCTCTAGATGGAGACCTCTCAGGAAATGTCTCCAAGAGGAAGGAACATTTGATATGAGTTTAGATCAAGAAATAGGAATTAAGTTGATTAATAAAGGGGGTAGGAGTGCAGAAGAAACACATATAAAAAGACAGATATAAAGGATGCTAAAGCTTTCAGAAAATGGGGGTATTTTTAAGGCTGGAACAAAGCGAACATGTAGGACACAGTGGGTGATGAGGCTAAAGATGAGGACAGCAAGAGAAAGCCTGCGTGTCCAGCTCAGGAGTCTGAATGTTCTCTCGGATGCTCTGAGCAGTCATTGAAGGAGTCTAAGCAGATATCAGATTTAAGCAAATTTGGATTCTAGAAGGTAACTCTGGACGCATTGTGAAGGAAAGATTAGAAGAAATTAAGACTGAAGGAAAGGGACCTGTTGGAAGACTAGGCAGCGATCCAGATAAGATAGGTCTTGGCCGGCCCGGTGGCGCAAGCTGTTAAGCATGCATGGTCCGATGCGGTGGCCCGGGCTTCGCAGGTTAGGATCTCGGGTGCGCACCAACGCAGCGCTTGGCAGGCCATTCTGTGGCAGCATCCCATACAAAGTGGAGGAAGGTGGGCATTGATGTTAGCCCAGGGCCAGTCTTCCTCAGCAAAAAAGGAGGAGGATTGGCAGATGTTAGCACAGGGCTGATCTCCTCACACACACAAAAAAGATAGGCCTTGGCTCAACCACGGAGTCTGCAGGTGGAGGAGGCCAGGAGGTGGGAAGCAGTGCTGGGCTCCTGCAGGAGGAAACTGAGCTGCCTCTCAGTCACGGGAAGACTGTGCCTGTCATGGCCTCCCCACTCCCATGCCCAAATGCCATGTTCCTTTCTACTTCAGTACCTTTCCTCTCTTCTCCCATCTGAAATCCTCACTCTTTCTTCCCTCCACCTGCTCAAAAGTGGTCCCTTTGAGGACTTGATCTAGTCCACCTCTCCTAAGAAGCTGTCCTTAATTACAATTTCTCGATAACATTCTCATTTTTTTTAAGTTTCTGTAATACAACATACACTAAATACCTTGGCAGAATCAAATTGTATCTTGCAAACAATTTCATGTATGTGGAGGAGCTTGGAACCGTATAATTCTTTATATTTCCTTCGATACCTACCACAAATACCTTGCACATAGAGGTCAATGGATGTCCAGTAAAGTTAAATAGAGTGGAAGCACACTTTATAAGCTAAAAACTTTTATGAGTTCAGTTATTCCTTTAGATCAGCTGCTTGAACCATTTGTTTTTCTCCACAGGTCAACAGTGTTGCCCAGCACAAATGAATTTTACACCTTCTCAAACTCAATAGAGCAAAGATGGAACTTCATTCCCCTTGCAAGCCTTACTGCCCCAGAGAAAAGCAACAACATGTGACGTCTAATTCTTTCTTCACATTCTCATCTCAAATTGTAACTGTTTCCCAGTTGCTAATTGGTTTTCATTATTGAAACTGACAAAAAAGTTTCTCATTATTTCTTTCTTTCTTTTTTTTGTTATGAGAAAGATCAAACCTGAGCTAACTTACAATGCCAATCCTCCTCTTTTTGCCGAGGAAGATTGGTCCTGGGCTAACAATTGCGCCCATCTTCCTCCACATTATATGGGATGCCGCCACAACATGGCTCGACAAGCGGTGCATTGGTGTGCGCCCGGGATCCAAACCTCTGAACCCGGGGCTGCCGTAGCGGAGCGTGCTCACTTAACTGCTGCACCACCGGGCTGGCCCCTCTCTTTATTTCTAAAGCTAAAATGTCTAAATCTTTCTCTGGGCTAGTTGGAGTTTCCATAAAATGAAAATGTACATTCCAGAAAAATCCTTAACTTTCCAGAATAATCTTGAATATGGTAAACACCTTGGCAAAAATGTCACTGATTTTCAATGTCAGTGCCTCCACAAGGGTATCCTTGCATTGTCTCCCCTCCCAACCACCTCTCACTCTGGCCCTCCCCAGGCTCATGGGGTCAAACTCTTTACTGAGCGCTAGGAATGATCAGAGTCTGAGGGAGACTTCAAGGATGACTAAGCCATGGTTTCTGACCCCAACCATCACTCTCCATCTCTGCTTTAACCTCTATTTTTCTTACTCTGGTTTCTACTTTAGTTGTTTACTTGTCTTGTGAATTGTTGTTTTGTGGTTTATAATTATCATGTAAATTCATATTACTTGTTGCCTTAGAGTTTAGAAAGAACTTACATTAAACAATGTTTTTTCCCAGCCCTTTGATGTGTCTAACACCTTTCAACGAAATTCAAGTGGCTTCTTGTTTTTACGTCTCCATCATTATTTAGAATTATGTTCACCCCACACTTTTGAACTGACTAATGCTGCTTTATTCTTTAAACTATTCTATGACAAGACTCACGTGAGGAATCCCTGAAGCACCATCAGCTAGGCATCCCCACATTCCTCACATCTGTTTCCTTGATTTGTTCCTAACTAAAGATGTTTCTGAAACTAATACTGAATTGTACCAAGTGGTCATTGCATAAAAAGCACTATCACAGATACCTTAAAGAGAAGAAATGGAAAAGAATATTCAATTCCTCAGATAAGTTTGCAATCCAATGAGGCATTGAGGGGACCAGGGGGCACTGATCAGAGCAGGAATCTAAGAGAAGAGTTTTAAGTCAATTTCAAATGAGGTTAAAACTGGAATGAGATAGTATTTTACCAGTTATCTGAAATCATAGGCATTTTTCTGACCTATGAGAATTTATTTGCATATAAACTGTACGTGTGGGGTAAGAGAGTGCTGATATTGTTTGATTTCTTTTTATTATTCACCACTTTGTAATAGAGGTGGCTATTCACAATTAATAAATATCATAACGTGGAGAGACCCAATTGCCTCTTGTTATCAATTCTTACACAAAGCTAAAGTTTTAAAGATCAAACTTCATTCTAGTTACCTTGCAACTAGTCTATTTATATCAGAAAGATGCTGAGTTTTAGGAAAATACTTAAAAACACAAATTTTATATGTAATTTCAAAAGCAAAAAATGAGTTAAAAATTGGGTGGTAACCAGTTTTGCTGCTATATACTAAACTTTAACATGGGAGCAGACATTTTTAGAGAATATAATTGATATTTGCCTATTTGTATATTGTAGAATGTTAAAGGATTTACAGTTTTAATAGTATTTCAAATACCAGAGAATAAAAAACAGAACTGTTTCAGTTTTATGAAATAGCTTTTTAGACATAGCAGATTTTCAGAGCCTATTACTTGAAAATAAAATAATCACTTAGTGAGGTTTAAGCCATGTGGTTTTATTTTGAAATTGCTCATTCCATAGGAGCATCAGTAAAAGCCCTCCAGGAGTAGCTGATGCTCTTTCCTTCCGCCTGAGCACCAGCTGTATTTTCTTTAAGCATCAGACTCTCGGGCAACACCATAGCCCTCAACTCTGTTTAGTTGAGAAAAGGCTTTATGAGTCATGTGTTTTTTCTAGGGGTATGGAGCTCCCAGACTTATTAAGTACAGGGAGAGAGTAAGAGTCTGAACACATTCAATAAACTCCAATGTGCTCAGGTGAGAAGACAGGTGCCTGAACTCACATCTGAAGAAGAACTTAAGAGGATGCTTTCTGACTCTGCTTCGTGCCTCTGACTAAGCAGTCCTGGACATCCCCATTACAGCCATGGAATAACACAGGCAGTCTTGATGGAGCAGAAGTCCTCCTATGTCCATCATTTGTGCAGAGCAAACTGGCTTAAGATCTCTCATTTCCTGCTGCAGTGGTAATTTACAGAGATACAGAACTGCCATCTAGTGACTAAGAGAGCAGCAAAGTGCTTTACATGAAAAGTGAAATTCTGAGTTTTATAAAACAGAACAGTGAAGCACTAAAGTTGGTAAAGTTGATACAATGTGGCACACGAAAGTTATAGTAAACCTGAAAAATGTGTAGGTGGACTAATCAGTTGCTCTCTATGCCTCTAAAACATGTCTTGACATCCTACTCATAAATAGTAGAGTTTAAATATAATAGAATAACTTTGGAAACAAACTTCTCATCTCATCTCATCCAATGCTGTTGGCAGGAGCCGGTATTAAATAGCCAGATGGTGAGAACCCATGTTGAAGCACCATTTTTATCACAATGGAGAGAATATGAGGCATAACCCAACGGACTGATGTTCACATCTTCCCCCTTACCCTTGACCCAGTTTTGTAAACATGGTTTTCTTTATCAGTTAAATATGAATTATAACAGTTACTTTAAAGGATTACTGTAAGAATTGCATAAGGGAATACAGTAAAGGAACTGGCGCACAGTAGATTGATAGTTAATTCTCCTGCCCTGTCTCTCTTCTAAGAAACATACAGAAATAATCTAAGAATAGAACCCATGTATAAAGTAAACTTATGACAAACAGTCAATGGCTCCTGAAGTAAGGGACATCATTGTTGAGTGCTTAACCTCAACTGCCTCCAAATACTGTTAACTCTCAATTAATTTTATGTGTTTTCTGTCTTCCAGACACTTCACTGGCTACAAGGAAAGGAGAAGTGTGAAATTGAAATTAATTTCACCCTTGAATGGCCTAGTGTAACAACAGGTGTTTTAAATCACCTAGTTCTTCAGGTTTTCTGCTTATTACTATATATTTTAACATGGTTCACAGCCAGAGAAAATAAGAAAATCATTATAATTTTACACACATGAATATATGTCTTGACTATTACAGCTGGACTCTTAATATATAGAGCAATGTTGTACATGTTTTGTGCTTGTTGATAGTACAGAATACTTTTGTCCAGGCTTTCTTTGGCATTATCATAAATAATGAAGATCTCAGTAATATAAGCCCAGGAGAAAAGGGTTTATAAAAATCTAACATACTATCCTAGTCATGCCTCAAAAAAAAAACAAGCTATAAAAATAATGAGAGGATATTTTGAAGGCACTATTTTTCTTAATTATTTCCAACTTTATTTCCCTTTACCTCTTTTTAATCTTTCTCCGTCTTATTCGCTATTGGCTAATCATCTCACAGTAATTAAATCACCCTCAGCAGAGTCCACCATGCCTCTTCAAGTGCCCCAGCCTAATGTCTGTCTCAGCTCTGACAAAAAGTAGCTGGGAAAACCTGTTTTGTGGCACTATTCTTAAGAATATCTTTACACTTGGGCTGGCCCCGTGGCTTAGTGGTTAAGTGTGCACACTCTGCTGCTGGCGGCCCGGGTTTGGATCCCAGGCATGCACTGACATGCCAGTTCTCTGGCCATGCTGACACCGCGTCCCAAATACAGCAACTAGAAGGATGTGCAACTATGACATACAACTGTCTCCTGGGGCTTTGCGGGAAAAATAAATAAATAAATAAAATTATTAAAAAAAAAAGAACATCTTTACTCTTACAATAATAGCTATATGTTTGAAAGGCACCAGTGGATTACAAAATGAAGTACTTGACCAATGTTGTATCCTCATTTTCCCTCCAGGGAGAACACAACATTCGTGTGTAATGCAGGGCTGCTGCTTTATTGTTCTCTCCTTTCAAGACATTTTATTACTTGTAAAACATAATAGGATTAATGGTGATATATGAGTAACAATATAAACTTACAGACAGCAAAAAGATACTATTTCAGTGTCATCATTTTATGTACTGTAACAAACAGTAATATTTTCATAGTGTAATATCTTGATTGATCATAAATTTTTTCCTGGCTCATTTTTATGCTAATTCATTTATTAGATTACCAAATTTATACTTTTATGATCTTTATTTTCAATCAATATAATTGAAGGGACATCAGTTGTTCTTGGTAAGTGAAAGTTCAGAAAAAATTTTTGATAATGTATAAGTTTGAGAAGGATCTTTTTGTTTTTTAAAAGAGAAGTCAGGCCTGGCCCTGTGGCTTAGTGGTTAACTGCACGCGCTCCGCTGCTGGAGGCCCGGGTTCGGATCCCGGGCACGCACCGACGCACCACTTCTCCGGCCGTGCTGAGGCAGTGTCCCACATACATCAAGGATGTGCAGCTATGACATACAGCTATCTACTGGAGCTTTGGGGGAAAAATAAATAAATAAAATTATAAAAAATATAAAAGAGAAGTCATTTAATATTTAGAAAAGTTCTCAAAAATCATCAAACACTTTAATTTTACAGAAAGGAATACTACGTTCCAGAGAGGCTAAGTACGTTGTCACACACTAACCAGAAACAGACCTGGGCCTAGAACTCAGGTCTGAGTCACCTGACTTCTACTGGACCACACTCAAGGGAGCACACCCTCTTCTTACTGGTAATTTCTAATACTAAGTTATTTTCAAAAGCACAGTTGAGAGAAATTGTAAATAAATAAAACATGATTTTATATAAAAAAGTAGCAATTGCGACCCACAATTTCTATTCCATATGAGTGTTTCCTTTCTTGTAGGTTTCTTGTTTTTAATACCAAGTCCATTTTGGTAACAAGAAAAAAGACATAATGTTTAGTTTCTTTAGTAACATACAAAAAGCTTCTGTGGAAATTAAAAAGACACTAACTAATGTCTCGTCTACTAAAGCAACTTAAGAATATTATTTGATTTTGGGAAAGCTCTGAGAGATTTTTTTAAAAATCATATCCACGTGACTATTAGTCCAGCCAGGCACATCTCCACATGACATCTCCTAGAGTGCCCAGTTTTCTGCTGGATCCAGCTATTGTCAGGCCCAATGCTCTGGCTGAGTAGAGAATGATGCCGCTTCTGAAAAGCATGTACTCAGTTCCACTTCAAGGCTGATTGATGGAGACACTAGGAAAGGAAAAGATGAAAATATTACCCTAATCAATGATGTAAAACACAAGCTATGAGCAACCGTTAAAAGAATTCTCTATGAAATTGATCAATTCTACTATCACTACACCGGGCTATTTCCTATCAGTAATTTGACACATAAACAAATAGAATAGTGTATTTAATGATATCAATTCTTTTAGTTGTGTGCTTTTCCTTTTAAAACTACATATGCTTATATGTGTTTGCTTTATTTTCAGGTGGTGTCACTGTGTCAAGGCCTCGCGGGCAGGTGGGGCCTTCACTGAGGACCCCCAAGGCCCCCCCTAGGCCCGCTGGCTGTGCACGTGCCCTTGGCCTCATGGGTTAAACCCAAGGCCGCAGGGCTCCCATAGCGAGCGGCCAGAGAAAGAAGGGCCCATGAGAGAGGTAGGCGAGGGGCGCGGGCTCTGCCAACTTCCTCTTCTCAGGTCCCTGAGAGAGAGAGACAGAGAGAGAGAGAGAGAGAGTGAGAGAGCGAGAGAGATCCCTGACCTCTGCATTGCTGCCTCCACCGCTGGTGCCATGTCACACACCATCCCCCTTCCCCCAGCATCCCCATGCTACCCCTGGGAAGGCACCACCACTGGGAGGCCTGTTCCTGGTCACCTCCCTGTCGTCCCTTCAGGACCAGAGCCCAGTGCAGGGGAGTTGGTTCAGACAAACATTTACATGTCCCTCTCCATGAGAATTGTCTTCTCCAGTCTCACATCCCAAACCCCACCCCCAACATCCTCCTTTGTCTTATCTGAAGATAGTATTTAAGAGGAGCATCTCTGCCATTCTTTTGAGAGACTCCATTTCTCATGTGTCTCCCATGGATACATGTTATGAGCCCAATTTAATCAAGCATGGATTCTTTTACTTGCCTATTTGCATCAGGAACATAATTACTAGCTAGAGAATTAATTAGAGAATATTCATGGTGAATGAAAGATGTCATTTCTAATAACATAATGGAATTCCTTGAGGCTTTATTCTGGGGATATGTGTAGGATTAAGTCAGGACACACTGTGAGAGTGATAAATAAGTTCTATATATTTTTCTTCTTCAAGACCATGAATTTCAGCCACAGTTCATACCCATCTACTTTGCAACAATGAAAAACAAACAATGACCTTGAATATTTTGCCCTCAGATTCATTAGTCTTTAAAGTATTAATTGAACAATTTAAATCTAGATGAGTGAAAGACTATGGAGACTTCTAGAATGTCACGTTAGGTCCTTTAGAAGTGAAGAATTGTTTTTATAAAACATTTCTATTCCTTCTTATACCTTGACAATAATGTTACTCTGAATCTATTTTAAAGAGGATAATGGCAGATTTACTTTAATTTGCACCCCTTTTAAAGTACATTTACCTAATATTTCTCAGTCTCTTGAAAACTTTTATCTCTAGCTCAACATTCATTTAAATCACCAGACCTATTTGATGAAGCCGACATGAACATTTACTCGAAAACTCCACAGAAAATTACTAATTTAACCTGTACTCTGGACGATCCATTGTAAAACGCAAACTGGATTTGCCAGGCCCCTCAAAACGGCTCATAACTCTGTTTGTACATTTATCTGGGCAGATACTATCTGAAGGTAATTGTTCTTCCCAAATGCTTTCTTTAATTCAATCAGCAATACTTCCAAAGTCTTAATGAAAATGTGGCCAATTTGGTGAAATCCAAGTGACTTTTTTGTTTTTGCATGCCAATGAGATTAAGAAAATAAGTGTTTTAATTATTGTTATTGATTTTAAAAATCAGAGATGAAGAAAACAAACTTCTTTGTCCAAAGACATTTCTGCAAATGAAATCGTCTGAAAAACTGACAGCTAGCCCACTGTTTTAACCACTAAACCATAAGAAATGTAATACCGTGGGCAAACACTTGAGAGTTGTCACCTGCAGGAGTCCCCAGCACTGTTGCCCCATCAGGGCCATGGATCAGGGGAAGGAGCCAGTGGAGGGGAGTCAGCTGGGCCCTCAGCATCCTTCCTTCCTTGGTCAGAACCCGGTCCCAGCTGCTCCCTGTATCATCTTCTGGGGAAGCAGAGAATTCTTCTGGAGACACAACACATTGGGTGTTAAGGATGTCATTGTTCTTTTATAAACAGATGTTAGATCGTGTAACGGGCTTCTCAGCACAGGAGAAGCCACCTCAAGGGAAGGCAGAACTTCTCCAGGAGCTGAAGGTCATCCAGGGAGAGCAGAGTCAAGGGCTGCACAGCGTCAGCCGGCTCCTGCTCTCCATCTCATGGACACCTCGGTCCCCAATCCCCGACACCCCTCCCAGTGCCCCCCACAAGGGTTCCCATTGTATCCTCAGAGTCCCGAGCAAGCGCAGGACCGGTGCTCAGAGTGGCAGAGGGGCCGCCGAGCTGGAGAGCCCCGGGGCGCATGCACTGGGGGCGGAGTCCCTGATGCGGAAGTGGTGGCCACTGGAGTTTGTGTGGGGGGCTCGGGCAGTTTCTGGATCCTTCCTCCAGGATTTTCAGCGCGGGGAGCTCTCCTTTCTGCAGTGTGGAGGAGCGCTGGGCAGGAGCGGCGCTGAGGTAGGCGGTGGGCAGCGGGCTCGGCGTGGAGATCTCCGCCGCGTATGGCGGGAGCGCGGTGTCCGGGGCGGCGGATGGGACCGGGGCCGGGGCTGCCGGCGGGCTGTTCCAGGCGGGGGAGCCCAACCTCTGTCCCTTGGAGGAGCAGAAGAGCGCCGCTTGGCCAGCCTGTCCCTGTGCCTTGGCGGGGCCCCACCTCAGCGGGGTCACACCCATCCGTGGTGCAGGGGGCGGCAGGGAGTCGCCTGCCCTGTGCGCCCGCCCTTGAGTTCGCGCCCCCCGGGACCCCGTCTAGGCCAGGTCGCGACATCTTTGGGTGAACGCTTTCCTTCGGAAGAGGGCCTGTGGTCAGCGCTCCTCTGCCTGACTCCGCTCAGGCTATTGGGCTCCTCATTGCCTTCATTAAACAAATGAACGGTTTCTACATCCTTGGGACCACCTTTATTGAAAAGCCTGATCGCATTCATGGTTTCTGATAATTGACTCTATATTTGCAAGGTGAACTTTGAAGCCTGTGAATTGTTGTAAACTGCATTTAATGAAAGGAGCTTTAAACAGTCTTTGGTGCAAATTGTGTAGCTTCCTAATACTAACTCACCTTCTGTTAACATAGACTGATGACTGATCAATTGATGATTGACATAATGTGTATGGAATTTTGGTTTCAGTTGAAAAGATTTTCTTGGCAGTCGGTGCTAAAATTAAAATCGGATAAAGAGGAGGATTTTGGAAGTTGTATGTAGTGTCTGTTTTGTCTCCGTACTCATTTAGAATTGTAAGAATTTAGATTTGGAAAGCCCATAGAACAAGAAGTTTGAAATTTTGATTTGACTGACAAGGGGAAAGGTCAAAAGGTCAAATACGGTAGGATGTCATTTATATAATATTCTAGAAAAGATAAACCATAGGGAAAGACAACAGATCATTAGTTGTCATTAGTTTTCATATTTAGTTAATCATTTAGTTCAATAGTTTAATCATTAGTTTTAATATTTCTTATTAAAAAATACATTTTAATGATAGCATCCTAATTATGCTTTTGGGTGATACCAGAAGTTGATAACCTATTAAATTCTGCAGTAGAAAGAAATGACATGTTGGTTATTGGCGTCTTTGAAGTGTAAGTATTGGCGGTAATGAAACTTTTAAATGAGCTTTTTTGGATTCTGAACTACTGATTTTTTTACTAGATCCTGTTGGACATGGCATGTTACAAGTTTCAAAAGACTCTTTAAATTATTGTAGCAGGCTGAAGCTATTAAATTATAATGTAAGCTCTTTATAGATGAAACAGGCAAAAATACAAAAAGCCATTCATCAATTTATCTTTGTTAAAAAATCAAGTAAATCTTACCATACACATGAATGACTTTTGGCTAGACAGACCTGAACTTGACAAGATGGACTCATTGGTATGGGGAACTTCTTTTGGAATGTTAAAATGGGAGAGGATATATAAATTTTACCTGAGGGTGACCCAAGTCGATATGGCAGGTTTAGTTGCTTTTACACTCTTTCTGAGTTATGATCTTGATTAAAAACCTGGTCATAGACATTCCAAGACATTTGGACCATTTTATGTATCAATATAATAAGATGTTTTATTTCTCTGATACTTTCTGATTTCAGGGTGTCTGGGAAAAACAGTTTCTCAACATAGGTACTTTGGAATATAATTTTTGATTGTTGACTTATTGAATCATAGAATTGTTGAGGTGGAAATAATTTTAGTGGTTTAGAGCCTAACCTCTTCAATTTCCAGGAAATGGAACGTGAGGTTTCTTGAGTTAAGTCGTCCACAGTCAGACTGCTACTTTAGTGGCAGAGTTGGAACTAAATGCTCAGATGCTTGTCTCCAGATTCCTAGTACAGTGCTCTCTGTGCTGCGTACTATTAAGTAGACAAATCAATGAGTTACCTTCTCATATCATATACATAGCCAGCAGGGTCGATTATTTCCCATATGCATTTCTTTCCTTTCTTTTTTAAGTAACTACTAACCACAATTAATTTATTCCCCTGCCATGTTTAATGACCATCCTTGTGTGTGTCTCCTCGAGCACACGTGTGAACTCCCTAGAGTGGACACCTGCCTGTGATTGGATTGTTGGGCCAGAGGCTGATGTGCATCAGCCTCTTGATGAGCTGCAGCCAAATCATCCTCTGAAGTTTTAACAATTTCCATTCCCTCCAACAGTGTTTGAGTCATCCTTGCCCTGGGAATGGTCAGATTGGCATTGTCAGATTTTTAAATTTTTGCCAATCTGATGGGTGAGGAATGAAGTATTTGTTTTCCTCTTTTGACACACGCATAGAGCTGTGCAACTACCAAAATTGAGATACAGAACAGTTCCAGCACCCAGAACTCCCTTGAGCTGCTCTTTTCTAGTCAACTCTTCCCCCAACCTTAACCCCTGGTGGCTAATGATCTGTTGTCTTTCTCTATGGTTTGTCTTTTCTGGAATATCATATAAATGGAATCCTACAGTATTTGGCCTTTTGAGTCTGGTTTCTTTCATTTAGCATGATACATTTATTTGAGTGTTCATCCATGTTGTTGACTGTATCAGCAGTTCCTTCTGTTTTATTGCGGAATGTAGTATCCATTGTATGAATTTACCACAGTTTATCCATCCACCAGTTGAAGGACATTTGAGTTATTTTCAGTTTTGTCTTTTTTGACTATGAATAAAGCTGCTGTAAATCTTTATGATTTGAGAAGGCAAACAAGTTTTTGCATGAACATGTCTTCTTCTCCTGGGTAAGCACATAGAAGTGGAATTGCTGGGTCATATGGTATGTGCATGTTTAACTTTATTTTAAAAACTCTTTGTGGTAGCAAAGTCATGGCCCACAAAGATGTCCTAATCCCTGAACCTGGGAATACATTGGTTTACTTGGCAAAGGTGAATTAAATTTGCAGACGGAATTAAGGTTACTGATCAACTGACTTTAAAATAGGGAGAGGATCCTGGATTATCCAGGTGGGCCCAGTGCATCACAAAGGCCCTTAAAAGGGAAAGAGAAGCAGTAGAGTAGAAAAAGATCCAAGGGAAGCAGGGCCAGAGAGATGCCGAGTTCTTGGTTTTGAGGGTGGAGGAAGGGGGCATAGGCTAAGGAATGTGGTGGTCTCTAGAAGCTTGAAAAGGCTAGGAAATGGATTAAGCTTTAAAGTCTCCCCAAAAGAACCTAGCTCTGCCAACACCTTGATTATAGCCCAAAGAGACCCGTGTCAGACTGCTAACCTACAGTACTGTAAAACAATAAATCTGAGTTGATTTAAGCCATGAAATTTGTGCTAATTTGTTACAGCAGCATAATAAACTCCACTTTAAAACGGTTTTCCAAAGAGGCTGAACCACTTTGTGTTCCCACCAGCAATGTAAGGGTGTTCCAGTTACTTTCCATCCTCATTAACACTTGGTATGCTCAACCTCTTTAATTCTAGTCATTCCAGTATGTACATAGCAGGATCTCAATGTGGTTTTTATGTGCCTTTTTCTCATGATTAACGACCTTGAGCATCTTTTCATGTGCTTATTTGCCATCTGCGTATCTTCTTTGGTGAAGTGTCCAAATCTGTGACCATTTTCAACTTGAATTTTCTTATTGCCGAGTTTTGAGAGTTCTTTATAGTCCTGTCAGATATGTGATTTGCAAAGGTCTTCTCCCAGTCTGTGGTTTGCCTTCTCCAGCCTCCCACGAGTGTCTTTATAACGTCTGTGTAACATAACTCGAGAGGTTTCACATGACCTTATCTTCCTTCATTGGGAAACAGAGTGAAGTTGGAGCCCTTGAGTCCAATCAGACCTTGATCAGAGTTGGGTCTGGGTCTCAGTTTTAGTAAACCCAGGCCTTCCACTTTCCCCCGTTCCTGTTTGCGGTGCTCCCCTCCCCTGCACAGGGGTCTGGTCCCAAGTCTGGTAGATCTGTCTCCTCAGGTTTGGGAGCCCACAGAAAACTTAGCTACGCCCGTCAGACATCTCAGCGTAGCTCTCCAGCCTCCTACCTTACATTGTTCACAATATGGCAAATTCCCAAAAGGTCACACTAGCAGGATGTTTGACTTAGGCCACTTCCACCACTTCTGGAGGTTTCGCTTTGCTTTGTGGAAGCTTTTGGCCTATTTCCCCAGATTCCTGTGTGGCACCAAAACTTAACACAGGTGCTGTGAGGAAGAGCAGTTGTGTGTCTGAGAGCCTTCAGGTTTCCTCTGCCACACCAAACTAGAAGTTTGGCTAGTTTCTCTTTTCCCTAGCCGAGGCTCTGACTGAGCAAGCCAGAGTCTCGGCAAGCACCTAGAATCAGAAAATGCCTGCAGGGGAAAGAAAGATAAAAATCCCTGCTCACATAAAAGAGTTTTCTTCTTTCTGGAATTTTAGTTGGTTGGTTCTGAAGTTCTCTGATGCTCTAAAAATATATTTATAATTTATCTGGCTTTGTCCAGTTTTGCAGCAAGAGTGTTTTCCTGTCCTAGTCTCCTCTAAACCAGAAGTTCCCTTGTCGTTAGTTTTTAACTCCATCAGTTATACCCTGTCAATATTATTATTGTTTGGTAAAGTCATGCTTTCAATGATTTATTCAGACGTTTACCCTTTTTTATCCTCACGATCCATTTTTACATCTTAGCATTTCTTCTTCTATCAATTTCTTCTTAAAGTACATTCTTTTTCACTTTTTAAATTTTTTCTTTGAGGAAGATTAGCCCTGGGCTAACATCTTTTCCTATCTTCTGCTATTTTGCATGTGGGTCACCACCACGGCATGGCTGATGAGTGCTGTAGGTCCACACCTGAGATCCAAACCCATGAACCCAGGCAACCAAAGTGGTGCGTGGTGAACTTAAACCAATACACCAGGTGGCTGGCTCCCTTAAAGTACATTCCTTCGATGTTCCTTAATGAGCATTTGTTGGTGGTAATACTCTTAGTAAATGTTTGCATAAAAATATCTTTAATTCACCCCAGTTCTTGAGATATGGTTTGATTGGGTATACACTGAAAGTGATCGTCTCTCTGTACCCTGAAGAATTAATCCAACTCTCTCTTGCCTTCCGTTGTTAAGACACGTATCATGGGTCTAAATGTAAGTCTCCATAAGTGTTCTGTCCCTCTGCGGGGCTTTGAATATCTTCTTTTGTATTTGGTGTTCTTTGGTTTCCCTGGATGTATCTGACTCTAGATTTATTTTTTTAATTCTGCTTGAGATGTATTCAGCTGCCTGAAGCTAGAGTAGAAGAATTTTATCAATTCTGGAAATTTCTGTTATTATGTCTGAATATTCCTTTAAATCATATATATATTTATATTTTTTAATTAAATATATATGCACATACTTATTTATACACATTCAATATATATTCATTAAATATATATTTATATTATTTAACTCAATGTATTATATTATTCAATATAATGATTTATGTTATTCAAAAAATACATATATTATTCATATATATAGTTTCCTTTACTTGACCAAACTCAAGCCAGGCTCCTTTGAGCCCTCTTCTTCACTAGGCCTTGATCTTGGCCTATAATAACTACAGCCTCTCAGCACAAATAGTTTCACCCCACACACACACATTAAAGAATTAAACACTGACATAGTTTCTAACAGCTCAAATCCACATCCCTACGATGACCCCTGCCCCCTTATAGTGCCTGCTTGAGAAAGCTCAAGGCAGCCAAAAGAATTGACTGTTTGTTCTGGCCAACACTCGATCATTGGCCCCTGACATCCCTTTCTTAGAGCATTTACCCAAAAGTGCTTACAACTGTGAATCTTTCCTCTGTCTTTTTGAGTTGTGTATGTGTCTCCTATAACTGCATTTCTCAAGGTTCTGAGAGTCATTCCTTGAGAGGAGGACAGGGTGTCTGTCTCCCAGACTCTGTGAGAGGAGAGAAGTTAAACTTTGATCATTTCCAACTAGCAGACACAACTGGCCAGATCACACTGCACTGACCAACACTCTGTAGCTGTTCCCTCCCTGACTCTACTGAGCCCCTGCTCACCCCTCTGCCTGCTCCCTCATTCTCCCTTTCAAATGCCCCGTCACCTCTGTACAAATCAAATTGAATTCAGCCCTGTTCCCTCTTCCCTACTGCAGTGGTATATTACTGATTAAAATCTGTTTTGATCTTTTTAACTAGATTCTGGCTTTGTGTATACTCTACATTTAACACACATCCTGATAATCTCATGCATATGCATATATATGCATATACCAACACAACCATCGGCCCTCCAGGACCAGTTCAGCTGACCCCATCTTATCAACAGAGTAGTTCCGCATTTTCTTTCAGGAACTGACACCCCTCGTCCAGTTCAGGCCAGTTGAGACCACCAACCCATCAACCGGGCCTGCGCAAATGCTTGATAAGTGACCTTTTTGACATCGAGCTAAAAGCTCCATCCTCAGATCATGGTAACACTGCCAATTTGTGAACACACATCTGATGAAGAGCCATGAAGCTTGACTTTGCTTGCGCGGATCATCAATTACCTCACTTCTCCTTACTTCCAATCATCTACCTCCACACATCAGACCACCCTGCCCTTCATCCCATAAATTGTAACCCAAGCCCTGGATCAGGGAGACAGATCTGAGACAGACACGTGCCCCATCTCCTTGCAGATCAATCTCACAAAATAAAGCTACAATTCTTTCCCCAAAAGCTAATGCCAGAATAATTACCTTTTTTAATGTAGATTGGGCAAGAGAACCTCAATATTGTGCGGTAACATCAATACATATATATATACTTAATGGATGTTTTATCTTCTTTTTCTTTTTCTTTGCTGAGGAGGATTCACCCTGAGCTAATATCTGTTGCCAATCTTCTTCTTTTTCAAAGGAAGATTCACCCTGAGCTAACCTCTGTGCCAACCTTCCTCTATTTTGTATGTGGGTTGCCACCACAGCCTGGCCCACTGATGAGTGGTGTAGGTCCATGCCCAGGAACTGAACCTGGGCTGCTGAAGTGGAGTTCTCTGAATTTAACCACTAGGCCATGGGTCTGGCCCATCTCTAACTGTTTTGAAGATGTTACTAGAGATGTAATTGAAGTTTCACTATGATCTCTGGATTTCCTTGCTGCTCCTTTAGTCCCTCACTTCAGTGTATGTGTTTCTTGCTCCATCTTTCATGCTAGAGGAATACCTCAAATATCTAGTGGTCCGTGGCTACCCATTCGTATTTCTGTGATGAGGAGGAAACAGCTGAGTATGATCTCTGTGGGCCTGATGGGGCCTGTGTCTGTCTGGACTCAGTGTTTCTTCAGGGGTGTAGAGTGTTGACATAAACAAGCAAACAATGTTGGCACCCACACTGATCTCTAACAACATACTTATTCTACACATTCCCACAATGACAGACATCTTCTGAACACTTGGAAATGCTGACAACACACACACACACACACACACACACACACACACTATTTGCAAATGACCAGCAGCATTCAGCCTGTAAACTGCACCTGATAATGCACACTGATAATCAGAACATACACACAAACTCACACACATACAGACCACTCACTGTCTCAGAGCCCACAGTGACTTGAACTCTAAACACACACAGACATCAACAAAACACACATTCACATAGATGCTATAATAGCCATGCACCCTGTGACCATACAGAATTGCTGAACACACACACATCCACACAACAAGGAACGTGGCCATGCACGTGTGGGCTTGATCAGGGGTTTTTTCACACCTCAGCATCAACATGGACACCCCGGGGCGAGAGGGAGAGGCAGAGGGAACAGGGGGAACATGGGGGGAGCAGACAGGAGGCACTTGCATAAAGCAAATATGATACCTGCAAAGCTGGTTCCTAAATGACATATGACTCAAGGGTATGAGGAGCCAAGAGGGTCTGAAATGGTACAAAGGAGGTGACTGATACAAACCCATCACAAGATATTGAAATGTAAGGGACAGTGATATTTTAAAAGGCACTGAGGAGAGTTCATCAAAGCTTAGGTATAATTCCAGACAATGAGTGACATGGAATTCTGGCCAAAGAACAGCCATTATTGCTGTTAAAATTCCTATTTAAATGTTTCTTATAAAATTATACTCATTGAAAAATGACAAATATTCATTGGTTTAAAACATTTAAAACATTTCAGGATAAAATTACTGCAGGTTCCACTTTTATTGAGTAGCTTTCCTTGGGCGGCTATAAAAGCTGGATAAAGCACACAGAACAGCTGCTTGAAGGGTCAGAGAACATGCCGTGCAGGCAGGACTTGGGGGTCTATAATCTCTGAGATGAGGGAAGCACAAGATTGTGAGCACCAGCTCCATGCAGCTTCTCCCCTAAGGCATTTGCTATTTCAACAGTGAGAGAAGAGAGTCTGAGTAGAAAGAGGAGGAAAAATGAAATGAAATTTGGTTCCAGCAAAGTCCAGTAACTTCTGCTTCCAGTCAGATGTGGTAAAGGCAGAGCAACAATTAAACATTGATTTAATAAATACAGTGTGTTTGAAAACACCAAAGGGATGTGGAAGAAACAGGACTAGATGAAATAAAATTTCAAAAAGTTAAGAGCCTTTTTAGGTGAGATTGCCAGACATACCCTCACCCGGGGGAATTTGCGTAATCTGGACTGTGGTAATCAGACTTGTGTTAGCAGAAGACAATAGTAAGTATAATCTGTCATATTGATCTATGTTAGCTTTTTAATATCACAAGTTTTGTTTCCCTGTTAAATTTTATTGCCTCCACTAGAAGACTCTGTGAAGGGAAGGACATTGTATCATTTGCCACGTGATCTCCAGAACATTCTTCAGTTGGGGCTGCATGACTACTATAGATATTTGTTAATTGTTGGTTTCATGAATGCTATGGACTGAATGTCTATGTAACCCAATTTCATACGTTAAAATCCTAACCCCTGACGCGATGGTATTTGAAAGTGGAGCCTTTGGGAGTTAATTAGGTTAGGTGAGGCCATGAGTGTGAAGCCCCCATGATGGGATTAGTGCCCTTATAAGGAGATGGAGGGCCAGAACTCTCTCTGCCAGATGAGGGTAGAGCAACAAGCTGTCCTTCTGCAAAACAGGAAGACAGGTCTCACCAAAAACAAATCAGCTGGAACCTAGATCTTGAACATCCCAGTCTTGAGAACTCTAAGGAATGCATTTCTGTTGTTAAAAGTGCCCAGTCTAGGGACAGCCCAGTTGCGCAGTGGCTAAGTGTGTGTGCTCCACTTCGGCGGCCTGAGGGTTTGCAGGATCGGATCCCGGGTGCACACTGATGCACCGCTTGTCAAGCCGTGCTGTGGCAGCGTCCCATATAAAAAGTAGAGGAAGATGGGCACAGATGTTAACCCAGGGCCAATCTTCCTCAGCAAAGATGAGGAGGATTGGCATCAGATCTTAGCTCAGGGCTGATCTTCCTCACACACACACACACACACACACACACACACAAAAACCCAAAAGTGCCCAGTCTAGGGGCCTGCCCCACCACCTAGTGGTTAAGTTTAGTGAGCTCCTCTCTGGCAGTCTGGGTTCGGTTCCTGGACACAGACCTGCACCACTCATCAGCAGCCATGCTGTGGGGGTGACCCACATACAAAATAGAGGAAGACTGGCATGGATGTTAGCTCATGATGACTCTTCCTCAGCAAAAATATAAATAAAGAACCCAGTCTATGGTATTTTTGTTACAGCATCCCATACTGACTAGGACACTGAGTGTGTGAATAACTTCATCTAGATCGATGATCCTTCTTCCACATGACACATTATTGCCAATGATTCCTAATTTGGCGTGAGTCAAATGTCCCTTAAGGATCATAAAGACGTTAGGGACCTTCTCCGTAGTTATGTACATATTGATACGCATGAAAACGTTGCATCAAGTGCTTTATCGACGCCTTAGTCTCACACCTCATCCCATTAGCCTTCAACGAACCTCAGTGTTACAGCCAGTGCTTTGGAAAACAGAGGAAAGTCCCTGGACGGAAGAGGGGCTGGTGTCCATCGTGCAGCTCCTGTCCTCTGCCCAGCCAGCTCCAGCGCAGGGTCAATTTATAAGATGGGCTTTCCTCCAGGCAGCTCTGTCTTTCTCCCAGCCTGTTCTCATATAGGATGATCTCACCAAGAGCAATGAGTGGAAATTGGAAGGGAAGAGCTACAGAAGGCATCTGCCAGGGGAAATTCTTTGTGGTTACATGATCTAGAATATGGACACCCGGCTGCTCTAAAGGGTCCTGAAAATGGAACCCTTCCCATGTCTGCAATATCCCTCTATGTCCTCTTTCCCCACCATCTCTCTGTTCTTGGTGGCAAAATTCCCTTGGCAACGACAATATAAAAATGCAAATAGGGAATGGTCCATTTCCAGTCTCAGAATTCTGTGAAATTTTACTGCCTATCCCCAGTCTCCCAGGACTAAGGCCCTTTTTACTCTTTTAAGATTAGATCACATTTTAATCTCCTTGAATCAGAGTTTTCTCTCATCCTTGTTATGTATATACATTTTCTAACACAGAATATTGAAAACATTATTTTTGGCCCTACAATTTCCAGATTAATTCATAGCTATTTTCTGATGGATGCATGCCTTTTTAATTATGTTTATAACTCCATTAACTATAGAAATTGACTACATGCTGAGTAGTAATGTACTAATACAGGAAAATGGCCCATTTTTATTCATCATAAAGTTTCATGTTTTCATCAAGACAAATACACGAATACTTAATTATTCAGCAAAAACTCTTACTGTGTACATGTAAGCAATAATAAATCTATTGGAGTTGGTTTACCTTGTCGATTATTCCTTGTTTCTGAATTGTCCCTTCAGCATTTCCATGAACATTTTAGAATCCTGCATCCTTATCCTACCATTTTAAATACTAGGTCATTGACAAAAGTCCACATGACTTATCCAGTTGTGTGCTAGTGTGTCCTTTGTAGGGTGTCTTTCCGGGTACGTTTTCCAATGTGAACTCCAGCTGATGGCCTTGTGGCACTGACGTAAATACTGGTGTCTCCACATATCATGGGGCCAGTGGTGTGTGGTCCTTTACGGAGTCATATATAACCTAATACTTTTCATTCAATCAGTGTAAACAATGCTATGGAAAGTAGATTGGGGACAATTAATAAAAGAAGATTGATTATGAACATGCTGTTGGGGAGAAAAATTGAACCTCTGGCTATAAAGGTTTATGTTTATGCAATTAATCAGCTACCCTAACAAACCCCGTTCATAGGCAGGGCTATATACATATATATATTAGATTAAGATTATATCATCCCTTAGTTTGAATGTGCTTTTGTAAAGTATGCCTTGTTTCTCTTGCCCTTTCATACTGGGAGAAATACGGAATAGATAGAAAATGACTGGCTTACTCTGGTCCTAACTCAGATCACGTAGGGCTTTAATCGTTGAACAAATGAGCCATTAACGGCGGCTACACCACTGGGATTTCCTGATCTAACATCGGTTATACACCCTATTGTGGATATGGACTCTAGAATAGGATTGTGCTGTTAGCCTCAGGGTAACTTGTTCCGCTGATCAATATTTTGGATCAATAAGTGATAAAATATTTTGACTAGCTGGTCTAGATTTTAATCACTCGGTGGTTATTTTCTTCCCTGAGGTCACCCCAACCAAAATTCTTAGTCCATTTAAGTTTTGTTATCCCTTGATTTGGCTTACCTTTGTGTTTTTTTAATTAATTGAAGCTCCATAGGGTCTTCTCGCCTTATTTTGTCATTCCCACCTCTTCAGGGAAAGGTCAATTTCACTGTTTAAATGTAAGAGAGAGTAAAACCCTCGAGTGGCCCTTCATACAAGTTCTCATTTAGACAACAAATGATGATGTTGCCTTTGCAAGGTCTGGTCACCGCGGCTTTTACACCGTGTCACTGAGCAAGCAGTGCCTGTAACACCAGAAATGCCAGAGGAGATGCTTTTCCTAAACAGGTGTGGGCTGTGTTTGCCGATTTTCTTTTACTTTTTAAAGCTTTCCTTGAATGCCTACCTGTGTTGGGTTAACAATTAATATAATAAATAATTATTGGGTTGAATTTATTTTATTGTTAACTTTTGGTGATTATGTGTTCTGATATCAGATTATGCAAGGAGAAACAACTCTTATTCCTCATAGTAACAGTACTACTTCTATGAATTAATAGATTAATGCAGTATTAGATTAGGAGTTAGTTTCTGTGACTGAAATTAAGTATATTGTCGAACCCGAAAGCTTTCTTAATTGGTGGCTGAATTTAGGCCAACGAGGGTATTGTTTGTACTCCCTCTCTAAGGAAGGTTGTATCCTGTATCTAAAAGGCTGTACCTCTTTAGGGCTGGGTCTGGAGGAGGCAGGAGGCTGGACCAGTGTGGAGCTGGCTCTGGCCCAGAGGGATGAGCAAGAGACACAGGGCACCTGCTGCCACACACAGCCGCAGCAGACATCACTCATCAGTCACGACATGCTTGGCTGCAGAGCCAAGAGAGCCCCCAGTCCAACAAGGTGCACTCCGAAGCCACTCCCGGGCAGAGCAGGGGACTGTGATGAACCCATTTGCAGTCCCTGCTCCCCTAAGACGTGCTGTAGGCCTCCTCTCCCCACTTACCTCAGCAGCTCCTCACTGTCCTCGGGACTCAGGCCTTCAAGGCCCGCCAGCAGGCTGCTCCAGCACTTCTCCTTCCTTATCATCGTCTCCCCTCTCTGCTCCCACTCTAGTTCCAGGGCAAGTTACTTGTGGCTCCTGAGTGCTGCTCCTTGGCCTGGAAGGCCCTTCCTTCACCCCATCCACCCTGTGCACTCCTACTTACGCTTCAAGACTCGACTCCAGTGATGCCTCCTCAGGAAGCCCTCCCTGATGCTCCATCTTCCCAGGCATGCTCTGGGCCACCACTCTGCCTCCTGCCCACGTCCATCACTGCCAGGAACCTTGCTGGGCCCTTGTCTGGTCTCCACGTCCAGCCTAGTCCCTAAGGGGGGGAGGAAATGCTTAGGCTCAGGCAGTGGAGCAGACTCCTGGACCGTGGTGACACTCTCCACCCAAGGAGAGGTCATTCATTGACCCACTTCCAGCTTGGGCCCAATGCAGCTCAGGGGGAGCCAGGACACAGGGAGGCTGGCTCTGGGCTCCACAGGTCACAGGGTCAGCCTAGAGAAAGGGCACAAGGGGCCACACAAAGGGCCTCAGGACAGAACTCCAAGTCAACAATACCCTTGCCAAGGGCAGCAGGGGCCAAAGGCAGCTGCACAGGCCGCAGGAGGTTCTGGTGAGCTTTTCATCTGCTCAGAGAGGCCCAGGGCTGGATAGAAGGAACTCAGGAGGCCCGTCTGAGGTGGAGGCCACCTCGGGGGCATGTAAGCAGAAGCTGAGCTTCCCACAGTAAGTGGAATCTGAAGAGGTGACCCTCAGACCCCTGGCAGCTCTAACGTCTCCGAGTTGGAAGTCAGTCCCCTCAGTCACAGCCTCTAGCTGCCCCCTCATAGGGCTGTGCCTCTCAAACACAGCTCCCAAGGTGAGTGGAGGCTGAGGGTGAATCAAACTTCCTACCCGTGGGAACCTCTGTGATCCCGGCCTCCCACAAGGGGCCAAGGATGATGAGCAAGGGACAGAGGGACTGACCCACACGACTTCCCCACGGATTCTGAACATGCTTGTGATTCACGGGGCCAATTAGTATCTGTCCTCATCTCCACTCCTCTCTCCCCAAAAGGACATGTCAGTGTTTACTATGACATCCACAGACACATCAAGGGCATCTGGGAAGAGTCATGTGTACATCTGGAGAGAAAGGAACTGTGAAAACCAGTAATATCTGCATCCATGTGTGCAGATACTGACATCCACATACAGCTGTCACATTCCTCCAGCAGCCCTGGAATACTCCGCAATCACGCTGACAGGTTTTGGCACATGGGAGCCAAACCAACTGGTGCTGTCCCCGAATGCCACCACTGCTGGGGCCTACCTTGAGATTGGGGGGAGCCTGGGTGCCATGCCCCATCTCACAAAATTCTGGCTGTTGTCCAGGAGGGTCTCACAGCCTTTGAGGATCATGCACTCCATGGCTATGTTTTCCTGGATGCTCTCTGTCTCATTTACTTCATTGTTCATTATCCTGTGGGGACAGAAAATAAGCCAGAGACAGGCTGTCCCCACCTCTCAGGGAGAAGGGAATGCCGGGCCTCTGGCCAGACGTAGGAAGAAGGCCTGGCACCCAGGATGCTCAGGTGGAGCCTGTGGTCATGAAGGGGGAGAGAGCATGCATATTGAATACCTGCTGTGCTGGGCACTCTATGGGCATGATCTCACATCATCCTTCTGACAGCCCAAGGAGACAGGCTTCAGGAAAGTGGATCAGGGTCTTGGGACAAAGGGCTTGGCACTCATGTGCCTTCTTCACTCCTGCCCGACCGGGAACAGGGCAACCCACAGTGACGAGGAGCCTAGCAGGAGCCCCAGGTGTTCTCCTTGGGGAAGTGTGCAGTATTTGGCTCCTTGGGGCATGAGAAGACTGGGGTCCCCACCCCACAATGGTTTTTGTTAGTCTGCAATCACGCTCTGATTACATTTTCTCCCTGAATGAACCTCCACTCCGGAGCCTGTGCCCTGCCCTGGTCCAGCCTTGTCCTCCCTCTACCCAGCTGGGATCCGTGGCCCTACTGGCTGCCTTTTGCTGGATTCGGGAAGCCATTTAGGGCACTGAGTGTTTGGCAGGGCTGGGTACTGGACCTCACATACTGCACACCAACAATCCTTTGCAGTTTGTGGTAACTCAACACTGACTACGAGGCTGCTCATCATCTCTTGGCCTTCATAAGGTGGAGAAACCAGGGCTCAGCTCTTGGTGCGCATCTCGTTCCTGCCTAAACTCACTCCCCTGGTGATCTCACTAGTCTTGTGACTTTAAATACCATCTCCGAGCTGATGGTTCCTGAATGGCTCCCACCCTGAAACCCCAGACTCAAACACCCTCCTCCCTTCTTGTCCTCTCCACCACTGTTGTCCATCTCAAGTTCAACATGCCCCCAGTAAAGCTCCAGTGAAGCAAGAAAGACTGCCCCTCCACACCTGCCCTTCCTGCACCTTTCTCTATCCCGGTTAGCAGCAACTCCAACCTTCTGCTTGCTCAGCCAAAAACGCTGGACTCACCCTTGACTCCCGTCTTCTCTCTCCTCACATCTAATGCATCAGAAACTCCTGTTGGTTCCATCTTCAAAACACACCCAGAATCTGAACCTCCTCCTCGCCTCCACTACCACCACCTGGTACAGGCCACCATCAACTGCTGCCTGGGTTGTTGTAGGCGCCTTGCTCCTGGCCCCTCTGCTTCTGCCCCGGCAGAGGAAGGTTGCCCCGTACTTTGGTGACTGAAAGAGGGGCAGGGGAGGGACCTTGACCAGAGGGCTGGGGCCTCTGACACTGGACTAGTCATGGGCTTCTCCACCCATGACACTGCCTGCTGTTGACTGCAGCCTTGAGCACATGAAGACCCATCACCCAGGACCCCCTCTGGGGCTCCTAAACCACAGATTGTGACACACTGACACTGGAGAACAGAAGAAGTTGGCAGAGTACCTGTGAGTCCCTGGGCGGTTCCCCATTTTGGCAGGTGGGCTCACGTGAGTACCCAGGGCCCTTCCTCGAACCCCATCTGTGCCAAGGACAGCACAGCACCTACACCATCCCACCAAGTGCCCACTGGGCTTCAGCTGTGAACTCCTCAGATTGTTCCGGGGGCCCTGCTTGCAGGTGGGGCAAGCTGGGGGTCCCCCAACCCTCACCACTTGGGATCCTAACCTGAACATGAGCTTTTACCATCTGGGGGTCAGCAAACTCCCACTGGGGAGCATCCTCAGCCCTGGCTTGTCCACTGGCGGGGGCACCCGGAAGCCGGGCTCACCCAGACAGCTCCTCCATTTTAGCCCTGACATCGTCCAGGCTGTTGGCTCGATGTGCTCATGAAAAGTGGGCCAGGAGCTCATGCAGTGTCAGAATGTGCCTGGGAATCTGCAGCAGGGAGAGGTAGGGGGAGAAGAACAGAGGCAAAGATGGGGAAGGAGAGAGACAGTGATGAAGCAAGTCAGAGAGAGAGCAGCAACATAGAGAGGGGGAGAGAGAGAGACAAAGCAGATGGAGACTGGTTCTCTCAGCTCCCAGCACTCCCACGAGCAGGGCTGAGGACGGACACCCACAGCACTTCTGATCTCAGACTCTAATGTGGAGCCTCTTCCAAGGTCTTGTCTGGAGCAAGAGCCCAACGCTTGAGGCTCTAAGCCGACAGGAAGAAGGGCCTGGAGGTGGGCTTAGGACCCAGAGCTCCCCCTCACCTTCCCACACTGCCTGCTCTGCGGAGCTGGACAGCCTGTGTGGTCCGCTGGGTCAGGGGCTGGCTCTAACCGCATTCTCCACGCAGCCCAGAGCTGGGGCCTGTTAGGGCCTGGGCCCTCCCGGCCATGGGCCCCTGGTGCTCCTAGGGGTGGCTTCCTCCCAGCTGGGGCCCTCAAAGCCATGGCCCCCGAGTGGGCTCCCCAGGCATGTGCCCTCAAGGACATGGTTCAGACTTTTAGATCAGACCTGCTTTCTAGCTATTAATCTCCATTTCCGTCTCTCTGAAATAAGGCCATCTGTCACCTTGGGCTGTCAGAAGGATGATGTGAGATCATGCCCATAGAGTGCCCAGCACAGCAGGTATTCAATATGCATGCTCTCTCCCCCTTCATGACCACAGGCTCCACCTGAGCATCCTGGGTGCCAGGCCTTCTTCCTACGTCTGGCCAGAGGCCCGGCATTCCCTTCTCCCTGAGAGGTGGGGACAGCCTGTCTCTGGCTTATTTTCTGTCCCCACAGGATAATGAACAATGAAGTAAATGAGACAGAGAGCATCCAGGAAAACATAGCCATGGAGTGCATGATCCTCAAAGGCTGTGAGACCCTCCTGGACAACAGCCAGAATTTTGTGAGATGGGGCATGGCACCCAGGCTCCCCCCAATCTCAAGGTAGGCCCCAGCAGTGGTGGCATTCGGGGACAGCACCAGTTGGTTTGGCTCCCATGTGCCAAAACCTGTCAGCGTGATTGCGGAGTATTCCAGGGCTGCTGGAGGAATGTGACAGCTGTATGTGGATGTCAGTATCTGCACACATGGATGCAGATATTACTGGTTTTCACAGTTCCTTTCTCTCCAGATGTACACATGACTCTTCCCAGATGCCCTTGATGTGTCTGTGGATGTCATAGTAAACACTGACATGTCCTTTTGGGGAGAGAGGAGTGGAGATGAGGACAGATACTAATTGGCCCCGTGAATCACAAGCATGTTCAGAATCCGTGGGGAAGTCGTGTGGGTCAGTCCCTCTGTCCCTTGCTCATCATCCTTGGCCCCTTGTGGGAGGCCGGGATCACAGAGGTTCCCACGGGTAGGAAGTTTGATTCACCCTCAGCCTCCACTCACCTTGGGAGCTGTGTTTGAGAGGCACAGCCCTATGAGGGGGCAGCTAGAGGCTGTGACTGAGGGGACTGACTTCCAACTCGGAGACGTTAGAGCTGCCAGGGGTCTGAGGGTCACCTCTTCAGATTCCACTTACTGTGGGAAGCTCAGCTTCTGCTTACATGCCCCCGAGGTGGCCTCCACCTCAGACGGGCCTCCTGAGTTCCTTCTATCCAGCCCTGGGCCTCTCTGAGCAGATGAAAAGCTCACCAGAACCTCCTGCGGCCTGTGCAGCTGCCTTTGGCCCCTGCTGCCCTTGGCAAGGGTATTGTTGACTTGGAGTTCTGTCCTGAGGCCCTTTGTGTGGCCCCTTGTGCCCTTTCTCTAGGCTGACCCTGTGACCTGTGGAGCCCAGAGCCAGCCTCCCTGTGTCCTGGCTCCCCCTGAGCTGCATTGGGCCCAAGCTGGAAGTGGGTCAATGAATGACCTCTCCTTGGGTGGAGAGTGTCACCACGGTCCAGGAGTCTGCTCCACTGCCTGAGCCTAAGCATTTCCTCCCCCCCTTAGGGACTAGGCTGGACGTGGAGACCAGACAAGGGCCCAGCAAGGTTCCTGGCAGTGATGGACGTGGGCAGGAGGCAGAGTGGTGGCCCAGAGCATGCCTGGGAAGATGGAGCATCAGGGAGGGCTTCCTGAGGAGGCATCACTGGAGTCGAGTCTTGAAGCGTAAGTAGGAGTGCACAGGGTGGATGGGGTGAAGGAAGGGCCTTCCAGGCCAAGGAGCAGCACTCAGGAGCCACAAGTAACTTGCCCTGGAACTAGAGTGGGAGCAGAGAGGGGAGACGATGATAAGGAAGGAGAAGTGCTGGAGCAGCCTGCTGGCGGGCCTTGAAGGCCTGAGTCCCGAGGACAGTGAGGAGCTGCTGAGGTAAGTGGGGAGAGGAGGCCTACAGCACGTCTTAGGGGAGCAGGGACTGCAAATGGGTTCATCACAGTCCCCTGCTCTGCCCGGGAGTGGCTTCGGAGTGCACCTTGTTGGACTGGGGGCTCTCTTGGCTCTGCAGCCAAGCATGTCGTGACTGATGAGTGATGTCTGCTGCGGCTGTGTGTGGCAGCAGGTGCCCTGTGTCTCTTGCTCATCCCTCTGGGCCAGAGCCAGCTCCACACTGGTCCAGCCTCCTGCCTCCTCCAGACCCAGCCCTAAAGAGGTACAGCCTTTTAGATACAGGATACAACCTTCCTTAGAGAGGGAGTACAAACAATACCCTCGTTGGCCTAAATTCAGCCACCAATTAAGAAAGCTTTCGGGTTCGACAATATACTTAATTTCAGTCACAGAAACTAACTCCTAATCTAATACTGCATTAATCTATTAATTCATAGAAGTAGTACTGTTACTATGAGGAATAAGAGTTGTTTCTCCTTGCATAATCTGATATCAGAACACATAATCACCAAAAGTTAACAATAAAATAAATTCAACCCAATAATTATTTATTATATTAATTGTTAACCCAACACAGGTAGGCATTCAAGGAAAGCTTTAAAAAGTAAAAGAAAATCGGCAAACACAGCCCACACCTGTTTAGGAAAAGCATCTCCTCTGGCATTTCTGGTGTTACAGGCACTGCTTGCTCAGTGACACGGTGTAAAAGCCGCGGTGACCAGACCTTGCAAAGGCAACATCATCATTTGTTGTCTAAATGA
Source organism: Diceros bicornis minor (assembly GCF_020826845.1). Classification (NCBI taxonomy): domain Eukaryota; kingdom Metazoa; phylum Chordata; class Mammalia; order Perissodactyla; family Rhinocerotidae; genus Diceros; species Diceros bicornis. Next base: position 159,487 of record NW_026691154.1, read on the forward strand.
GAACTTGTATGAAGGGCCACTCGAGGGTTTTACTCTCTCTTACATTTAAACAGTGAAATTGACCTTTCCCTGAAGAGGTGGGAATGACAAAATAAGGCGAGAAGACCCTATGGAGCTTCAATTAATTAAAAAAACACAAAGGTAAGCCAAATCAAGGGATAACAAAACTTAAATGGACTAAGAATTTTGGTTGGGGTGACCTCAGGGAAGAAAATAACCACCGAGTGATTAAAATCTAGACCAGCTAGTCAAAATATTTTATCACTTATTGATCCAAAATATTGATCAGCGGAACAAGTTACCCTGAGGCTAACAGCACAATCCTATTCTAGAGTCCATATCCACAATAGGGTGTATAACCGATGTTAGATCAGGAAATCCCAGTGGTGTAGCCGCCGTTAATGGCTCATTTGTTCAACGATTAAAGCCCTACGTGATCTGAGTTAGGACCAGAGTAAGCCAGTCATTTTCTATCTATTCCGTATTTCTCCCAGTATGAAAGGGCAAGAGAAACAAGGCATACTTTACAAAAGCACATTCAAACTAAGGGATGATATAATCTTAATCTAATATATATATGTATATAGCCCTGCCTATGAACGGGGTTTGTTAGGGTAGCTGATTAATTGCATAAACATAAACCTTTATAGCCAGAGGTTCAATTTTTCTCCCCAACAGCATGTTCATAATCAATCTTCTTTTATTAATTGTCCCCAATCTACTTTCCATAGCATTGTTTACACTGATTGAATGAAAAGTATTAGGTTATATATGACTCCGTAAAGGACCACACACCACTGGCCCCATGATATGTGGAGACACCAGTATTTACGTCAGTGCCACAAGGCCATCAGCTGGAGTTCACATTGGAAAACGTACCCGGAAAGACACCCTACAAAGGACACACTAGCACACAACTGGATAAGTCATGTGGACTTTTGTCAATGACCTAGTATTTAAAATGGTAGGATAAGGATGCAGGATTCTAAAATGTTCATGGAAATGCTGAAGGGACAATTCAGAAACAAGGAATAATCGACAAGGTAAACCAACTCCAATAGATTTATTATTGCTTACATGTACACAGTAAGAGTTTTTGCTGAATAATTAAGTATTCGTGTATTTGTCTTGATGAAAACATGAAACTTTATGATGAATAAAAATGGGCCATTTTCCTGTATTAGTACATTACTACTCAGCATGTAGTCAATTTCTATAGTTAATGGAGTTATAAACATAATTAAAAAGGCATGCATCCATCAGAAAATAGCTATGAATTAATCTGGAAATTGTAGGGCCAAAAATAATGTTTTCAATATTCTGTGTTAGAAAATGTATATACATAACAAGGATGAGAGAAAACTCTGATTCAAGGAGATTAAAATGTGATCTAATCTTAAAAGAGTAAAAAGGGCCTTAGTCCTGGGAGACTGGGGATAGGCAGTAAAATTTCACAGAATTCTGAGACTGGAAATGGACCATTCCCTATTTGCATTTTTATATTGTCGTTGCCAAGGGAATTTTGCCACCAAGAACAGAGAGATGGTGGGGAAAGAGGACATAGAGGGATATTGCAGACATGGGAAGGGTTCCATTTTCAGGACCCTTTAGAGCAGCCGGGTGTCCATATTCTAGATCATGTAACCACAAAGAATTTCCCCTGGCAGATGCCTTCTGTAGCTCTTCCCTTCCAATTTCCACTCATTGCTCTTGGTGAGATCATCCTATATGAGAACAGGCTGGGAGAAAGACAGAGCTGCCTGGAGGAAAGCCCATCTTATAAATTGACCCTGCGCTGGAGCTGGCTGGGCAGAGGACAGGAGCTGCACGATGGACACCAGCCCCTCTTCCGTCCAGGGACTTTCCTCTGTTTTCCAAAGCACTGGCTGTAACACTGAGGTTCGTTGAAGGCTAATGGGATGAGGTGTGAGACTAAGGCGTCGATAAAGCACTTGATGCAACGTTTTCATGCGTATCAATATGTACATAACTACGGAGAAGGTCCCTAACGTCTTTATGATCCTTAAGGGACATTTGACTCACGCCAAATTAGGAATCATTGGCAATAATGTGTCATGTGGAAGAAGGATCATCGATCTAGATGAAGTTATTCACACACTCAGTGTCCTAGTCAGTATGGGATGCTGTAACAAAAATACCATAGACTGGGTTCTTTATTTATATTTTTGCTGAGGAAGAGTCATCATGAGCTAACATCCATGCCAGTCTTCCTCTATTTTGTATGTGGGTCACCCCCACAGCATGGCTGCTGATGAGTGGTGCAGGTCTGTGTCCAGGAACCGAACCCAGACTGCCAGAGAGGAGCTCACTAAACTTAACCACTAGGTGGTGGGGCAGGCCCCTAGACTGGGCACTTTTGGGTTTTTGTGTGTGTGTGTGTGTGTGTGTGTGTGTGAGGAAGATCAGCCCTGAGCTAAGATCTGATGCCAATCCTCCTCATCTTTGCTGAGGAAGATTGGCCCTGGGTTAACATCTGTGCCCATCTTCCTCTACTTTTTATATGGGACGCTGCCACAGCACGGCTTGACAAGCGGTGCATCAGTGTGCACCCGGGATCCGATCCTGCAAACCCACAGGCCGCCGAAGTGGAGCACACACACTTAGCCACTGCGCAACTGGGCTGTCCCTAGACTGGGCACTTTTAACAACAGAAATGCATTCCTTAGAGTTCTCAAGACTGGGATGTTCAAGATCTAGGTTCCAGCTGATTTGTTTTTGGTGAGACCTGTCTTCCTGTTTTGCAGAAGGACAGCTTGTTGCTCTACCCTCATCTGGCAGAGAGAGTTCTGGCCCTCCATCTCCTTATAAGGGCACTAATCCCATCATGGGGGCTTCACACTCATGGCCTCACCTAACCTAATTAACTCCCAAAGGCTCCACTTTCAAATACCATCGCGTCAGGGGTTAGGATTTTAACGTATGAAATTGGGTTACATAGACATTCAGTCCATAGCATTCATGAAACCAACAATTAACAAATATCTATAGTAGTCATGCAGCCCCAACTGAAGAATGTTCTGGAGATCACGTGGCAAATGATACAATGTCCTTCCCTTCACAGAGTCTTCTAGTGGAGGCAATAAAATTTAACAGGGAAACAAAACTTGTGATATTAAAAAGCTAACATAGATCAATATGACAGATTATACTTACTATTGTCTTCTGCTAACACAAGTCTGATTACCACAGTCCAGATTACGCAAATTCCCCCGGGTGAGGGTATGTCTGGCAATCTCACCTAAAAAGGCTCTTAACTTTTTGAAATTTTATTTCATCTAGTCCTGTTTCTTCCACATCCCTTTGGTGTTTTCAAACACACTGTATTTATTAAATCAATGTTTAATTGTTGCTCTGCCTTTACCACATCTGACTGGAAGCAGAAGTTACTGGACTTTGCTGGAACCAAATTTCATTTCATTTTTCCTCCTCTTTCTACTCAGACTCTCTTCTCTCACTGTTGAAATAGCAAATGCCTTAGGGGAGAAGCTGCATGGAGCTGGTGCTCACAATCTTGTGCTTCCCTCATCTCAGAGATTATAGACCCCCAAGTCCTGCCTGCACGGCATGTTCTCTGACCCTTCAAGCAGCTGTTCTGTGTGCTTTATCCAGCTTTTATAGCCGCCCAAGGAAAGCTACTCAATAAAAGTGGAACCTGCAGTAATTTTATCCTGAAATGTTTTAAATGTTTTAAACCAATGAATATTTGTCATTTTTCAATGAGTATAATTTTATAAGAAACATTTAAATAGGAATTTTAACAGCAATAATGGCTGTTCTTTGGCCAGAATTCCATGTCACTCATTGTCTGGAATTATACCTAAGCTTTGATGAACTCTCCTCAGTGCCTTTTAAAATATCACTGTCCCTTACATTTCAATATCTTGTGATGGGTTTGTATCAGTCACCTCCTTTGTACCATTTCAGACCCTCTTGGCTCCTCATACCCTTGAGTCATATGTCATTTAGGAACCAGCTTTGCAGGTATCATATTTGCTTTATGCAAGTGCCTCCTGTCTGCTCCCCCCATGTTCCCCCTGTTCCCTCTGCCTCTCCCTCTCGCCCCGGGGTGTCCATGTTGATGCTGAGGTGTGAAAAAACCCCTGATCAAGCCCACACGTGCATGGCCACGTTCCTTGTTGTGTGGATGTGTGTGTGTTCAGCAATTCTGTATGGTCACAGGGTGCATGGCTATTATAGCATCTATGTGAATGTGTGTTTTGTTGATGTCTGTGTGTGTTTAGAGTTCAAGTCACTGTGGGCTCTGAGACAGTGAGTGGTCTGTATGTGTGTGAGTTTGTGTGTATGTTCTGATTATCAGTGTGCATTATCAGGTGCAGTTTACAGGCTGAATGCTGCTGGTCATTTGCAAATAGTGTGTGTGTGTGTGTGTGTGTGTGTGTGTGTGTTGTCAGCATTTCCAAGTGTTCAGAAGATGTCTGTCATTGTGGGAATGTGTAGAATAAGTATGTTGTTAGAGATCAGTGTGGGTGCCAACATTGTTTGCTTGTTTATGTCAACACTCTACACCCCTGAAGAAACACTGAGTCCAGACAGACACAGGCCCCATCAGGCCCACAGAGATCATACTCAGCTGTTTCCTCCTCATCACAGAAATACGAATGGGTAGCCACGGACCACTAGATATTTGAGGTATTCCTCTAGCATGAAAGATGGAGCAAGAAACACATACACTGAAGTGAGGGACTAAAGGAGCAGCAAGGAAATCCAGAGATCATAGTGAAACTTCAATTACATCTCTAGTAACATCTTCAAAACAGTTAGAGATGGGCCAGACCCATGGCCTAGTGGTTAAATTCAGAGAACTCCACTTCAGCAGCCCAGGTTCAGTTCCTGGGCATGGACCTACACCACTCATCAGTGGGCCAGGCTGTGGTGGCAACCCACATACAAAATAGAGGAAGGTTGGCACAGAGGTTAGCTCAGGGTGAATCTTCCTTTGAAAAAGAAGAAGATTGGCAACAGATATTAGCTCAGGGTGAATCCTCCTCAGCAAAGAAAAAGAAAAAGAAGATAAAACATCCATTAAGTATATATATATGTATTGATGTTACCGCACAATATTGAGGTTCTCTTGCCCAATCTACATTAAAAAAGGTAATTATTCTGGCATTAGCTTTTGGGGAAAGAATTGTAGCTTTATTTTGTGAGATTGATCTGCAAGGAGATGGGGCACGTGTCTGTCTCAGATCTGTCTCCCTGATCCAGGGCTTGGGTTACAATTTATGGGATGAAGGGCAGGGTGGTCTGATGTGTGGAGGTAGATGATTGGAAGTAAGGAGAAGTGAGGTAATTGATGATCCGCGCAAGCAAAGTCAAGCTTCATGGCTCTTCATCAGATGTGTGTTCACAAATTGGCAGTGTTACCATGATCTGAGGATGGAGCTTTTAGCTCGATGTCAAAAAGGTCACTTATCAAGCATTTGCGCAGGCCCGGTTGATGGGTTGGTGGTCTCAACTGGCCTGAACTGGACGAGGGGTGTCAGTTCCTGAAAGAAAATGCGGAACTACTCTGTTGATAAGATGGGGTCAGCTGAACTGGTCCTGGAGGGCCGATGGTTGTGTTGGTATATGCATATATATGCATATGCATGAGATTATCAGGATGTGTGTTAAATGTAGAGTATACACAAAGCCAGAATCTAGTTAAAAAGATCAAAACAGATTTTAATCAGTAATATACCACTGCAGTAGGGAAGAGGGAACAGGGCTGAATTCAATTTGATTTGTACAGAGGTGACGGGGCATTTGAAAGGGAGAATGAGGGAGCAGGCAGAGGGGTGAGCAGGGGCTCAGTAGAGTCAGGGAGGGAACAGCTACAGAGTGTTGGTCAGTGCAGTGTGATCTGGCCAGTTGTGTCTGCTAGTTGGAAATGATCAAAGTTTAACTTCTCTCCTCTCACAGAGTCTGGGAGACAGACACCCTGTCCTCCTCTCAAGGAATGACTCTCAGAACCTTGAGAAATGCAGTTATAGGAGACACATACACAACTCAAAAAGACAGAGGAAAGATTCACAGTTGTAAGCACTTTTGGGTAAATGCTCTAAGAAAGGGATGTCAGGGGCCAATGATCGAGTGTTGGCCAGAACAAACAGTCAATTCTTTTGGCTGCCTTGAGCTTTCTCAAGCAGGCACTATAAGGGGGCAGGGGTCATCGTAGGGATGTGGATTTGAGCTGTTAGAAACTATGTCAGTGTTTAATTCTTTAATGTGTGTGTGTGGGGTGAAACTATTTGTGCTGAGAGGCTGTAGTTATTATAGGCCAAGATCAAGGCCTAGTGAAGAAGAGGGCTCAAAGGAGCCTGGCTTGAGTTTGGTCAAGTAAAGGAAACTATATATATGAATAATATATGTATTTTTTGAATAACATAAATCATTATATTGAATAATATAATACATTGAGTTAAATAATATAAATATATATTTAATGAATATATATTGAATGTGTATAAATAAGTATGTGCATATATATTTAATTAAAAAATATAAATATATATATGATTTAAAGGAATATTCAGACATAATAACAGAAATTTCCAGAATTGATAAAATTCTTCTACTCTAGCTTCAGGCAGCTGAATACATCTCAAGCAGAATTAAAAAAATAAATCTAGAGTCAGATACATCCAGGGAAACCAAAGAACACCAAATACAAAAGAAGATATTCAAAGCCCCGCAGAGGGACAGAACACTTATGGAGACTTACATTTAGACCCATGATACGTGTCTTAACAACGGAAGGCAAGAGAGAGTTGGATTAATTCTTCAGGGTACAGAGAGACGATCACTTTCAGTGTATACCCAATCAAACCATATCTCAAGAACTGGGGTGAATTAAAGATATTTTTATGCAAACATTTACTAAGAGTATTACCACCAACAAATGCTCATTAAGGAACATCGAAGGAATGTACTTTAAGGGAGCCAGCCACCTGGTGTATTGGTTTAAGTTCACCACGCACCACTTTGGTTGCCTGGGTTCATGGGTTTGGATCTCAGGTGTGGACCTACAGCACTCATCAGCCATGCCGTGGTGGTGACCCACATGCAAAATAGCAGAAGATAGGAAAAGATGTTAGCCCAGGGCTAATCTTCCTCAAAGAAAAAATTTAAAAAGTGAAAAAGAATGTACTTTAAGAAGAAATTGATAGAAGAAGAAATGCTAAGATGTAAAAATGGATCGTGAGGATAAAAAAGGGTAAACGTCTGAATAAATCATTGAAAGCATGACTTTACCAAACAATAATAATATTGACAGGGTATAACTGATGGAGTTAAAAACTAACGACAAGGGAACTTCTGGTTTAGAGGAGACTAGGACAGGAAAACACTCTTGCTGCAAAACTGGACAAAGCCAGATAAATTATAAATATATTTTTAGAGCATCAGAGAACTTCAGAACCAACCAACTAAAATTCCAGAAAGAAGAAAACTCTTTTATGTGAGCAGGGATTTTTATCTTTCTTTCCCCTGCAGGCATTTTCTGATTCTAGGTGCTTGCCGAGACTCTGGCTTGCTCAGTCAGAGCCTCGGCTAGGGAAAAGAGAAACTAGCCAAACTTCTAGTTTGGTGTGGCAGAGGAAACCTGAAGGCTCTCAGACACACAACTGCTCTTCCTCACAGCACCTGTGTTAAGTTTTGGTGCCACACAGGAATCTGGGGAAATAGGCCAAAAGCTTCCACAAAGCAAAGCGAAACCTCCAGAAGTGGTGGAAGTGGCCTAAGTCAAACATCCTGCTAGTGTGACCTTTTGGGAATTTGCCATATTGTGAACAATGTAAGGTAGGAGGCTGGAGAGCTACGCTGAGATGTCTGACGGGCGTAGCTAAGTTTTCTGTGGGCTCCCAAACCTGAGGAGACAGATCTACCAGACTTGGGACCAGACCCCTGTGCAGGGGAGGGGAGCACCGCAAACAGGAACGGGGGAAAGTGGAAGGCCTGGGTTTACTAAAACTGAGACCCAGACCCAACTCTGATCAAGGTCTGATTGGACTCAAGGGCTCCAACTTCACTCTGTTTCCCAATGAAGGAAGATAAGGTCATGTGAAACCTCTCGAGTTATGTTACACAGACGTTATAAAGACACTCGTGGGAGGCTGGAGAAGGCAAACCACAGACTGGGAGAAGACCTTTGCAAATCACATATCTGACAGGACTATAAAGAACTCTCAAAACTCGGCAATAAGAAAATTCAAGTTGAAAATGGTCACAGATTTGGACACTTCACCAAAGAAGATACGCAGATGGCAAATAAGCACATGAAAAGATGCTCAAGGTCGTTAATCATGAGAAAAAGGCACATAAAAACCACATTGAGATCCTGCTATGTACATACTGGAATGACTAGAATTAAAGAGGTTGAGCATACCAAGTGTTAATGAGGATGGAAAGTAACTGGAACACCCTTACATTGCTGGTGGGAACACAAAGTGGTTCAGCCTCTTTGGAAAACCGTTTTAAAGTGGAGTTTATTATGCTGCTGTAACAAATTAGCACAAATTTCATGGCTTAAATCAACTCAGATTTATTGTTTTACAGTACTGTAGGTTAGCAGTCTGACACGGGTCTCTTTGGGCTATAATCAAGGTGTTGGCAGAGCTAGGTTCTTTTGGGGAGACTTTAAAGCTTAATCCATTTCCTAGCCTTTTCAAGCTTCTAGAGACCACCACATTCCTTAGCCTATGCCCCCTTCCTCCACCCTCAAAACCAAGAACTCGGCATCTCTCTGGCCCTGCTTCCCTTGGATCTTTTTCTACTCTACTGCTTCTCTTTCCCTTTTAAGGGCCTTTGTGATGCACTGGGCCCACCTGGATAATCCAGGATCCTCTCCCTATTTTAAAGTCAGTTGATCAGTAACCTTAATTCCGTCTGCAAATTTAATTCACCTTTGCCAAGTAAACCAATGTATTCCCAGGTTCAGGGATTAGGACATCTTTGTGGGCCATGACTTTGCTACCACAAAGAGTTTTTAAAATAAAGTTAAACATGCACATACCATATGACCCAGCAATTCCACTTCTATGTGCTTACCCAGGAGAAGAAGACATGTTCATGCAAAAACTTGTTTGCCTTCTCAAATCATAAAGATTTACAGCAGCTTTATTCATAGTCAAAAAAGACAAAACTGAAAATAACTCAAATGTCCTTCAACTGGTGGATGGATAAACTGTGGTAAATTCATACAATGGATACTACATTCCGCAATAAAACAGAAGGAACTGCTGATACAGTCAACAACATGGATGAACACTCAAATAAATGTATCATGCTAAATGAAAGAAACCAGACTCAAAAGGCCAAATACTGTAGGATTCCATTTATATGATATTCCAGAAAAGACAAACCATAGAGAAAGACAACAGATCATTAGCCACCAGGGGTTAAGGTTGGGGGAAGAGTTGACTAGAAAAGAGCAGCTCAAGGGAGTTCTGGGTGCTGGAACTGTTCTGTATCTCAATTTTGGTAGTTGCACAGCTCTATGCGTGTGTCAAAAGAGGAAAACAAATACTTCATTCCTCACCCATCAGATTGGCAAAAATTTAAAAATCTGACAATGCCAATCTGACCATTCCCAGGGCAAGGATGACTCAAACACTGTTGGAGGGAATGGAAATTGTTAAAACTTCAGAGGATGATTTGGCTGCAGCTCATCAAGAGGCTGATGCACATCAGCCTCTGGCCCAACAATCCAATCACAGGCAGGTGTCCACTCTAGGGAGTTCACACGTGTGCTCGAGGAGACACACACAAGGATGGTCATTAAACATGGCAGGGGAATAAATTAATTGTGGTTAGTAGTTACTTAAAAAAGAAAGGAAAGAAATGCATATGGGAAATAATCGACCCTGCTGGCTATGTATATGATATGAGAAGGTAACTCATTGATTTGTCTACTTAATAGTACGCAGCACAGAGAGCACTGTACTAGGAATCTGGAGACAAGCATCTGAGCATTTAGTTCCAACTCTGCCACTAAAGTAGCAGTCTGACTGTGGACGACTTAACTCAAGAAACCTCACGTTCCATTTCCTGGAAATTGAAGAGGTTAGGCTCTAAACCACTAAAATTATTTCCACCTCAACAATTCTATGATTCAATAAGTCAACAATCAAAAATTATATTCCAAAGTACCTATGTTGAGAAACTGTTTTTCCCAGACACCCTGAAATCAGAAAGTATCAGAGAAATAAAACATCTTATTATATTGATACATAAAATGGTCCAAATGTCTTGGAATGTCTATGACCAGGTTTTTAATCAAGATCATAACTCAGAAAGAGTGTAAAAGCAACTAAACCTGCCATATCGACTTGGGTCACCCTCAGGTAAAATTTATATATCCTCTCCCATTTTAACATTCCAAAAGAAGTTCCCCATACCAATGAGTCCATCTTGTCAAGTTCAGGTCTGTCTAGCCAAAAGTCATTCATGTGTATGGTAAGATTTACTTGATTTTTTAACAAAGATAAATTGATGAATGGCTTTTTGTATTTTTGCCTGTTTCATCTATAAAGAGCTTACATTATAATTTAATAGCTTCAGCCTGCTACAATAATTTAAAGAGTCTTTTGAAACTTGTAACATGCCATGTCCAACAGGATCTAGTAAAAAAATCAGTAGTTCAGAATCCAAAAAAGCTCATTTAAAAGTTTCATTACCGCCAATACTTACACTTCAAAGACGCCAATAACCAACATGTCATTTCTTTCTACTGCAGAATTTAATAGGTTATCAACTTCTGGTATCACCCAAAAGCATAATTAGGATGCTATCATTAAAATGTATTTTTTAATAAGAAATATTAAAACTAATGATTAAACTATTGAACTAAATGATTAACTAAATATGAAAACTAATGACAACTAATGATCTGTTGTCTTTCCCTATGGTTTATCTTTTCTAGAATATTATATAAATGACATCCTACCGTATTTGACCTTTTGACCTTTCCCCTTGTCAGTCAAATCAAAATTTCAAACTTCTTGTTCTATGGGCTTTCCAAATCTAAATTCTTACAATTCTAAATGAGTACGGAGACAAAACAGACACTACATACAACTTCCAAAATCCTCCTCTTTATCCGATTTTAATTTTAGCACCGACTGCCAAGAAAATCTTTTCAACTGAAACCAAAATTCCATACACATTATGTCAATCATCAATTGATCAGTCATCAGTCTATGTTAACAGAAGGTGAGTTAGTATTAGGAAGCTACACAATTTGCACCAAAGACTGTTTAAAGCTCCTTTCATTAAATGCAGTTTACAACAATTCACAGGCTTCAAAGTTCACCTTGCAAATATAGAGTCAATTATCAGAAACCATGAATGCGATCAGGCTTTTCAATAAAGGTGGTCCCAAGGATGTAGAAACCGTTCATTTGTTTAATGAAGGCAATGAGGAGCCCAATAGCCTGAGCGGAGTCAGGCAGAGGAGCGCTGACCACAGGCCCTCTTCCGAAGGAAAGCGTTCACCCAAAGATGTCGCGACCTGGCCTAGACGGGGTCCCGGGGGGCGCGAACTCAAGGGCGGGCGCACAGGGCAGGCGACTCCCTGCCGCCCCCTGCACCACGGATGGGTGTGACCCCGCTGAGGTGGGGCCCCGCCAAGGCACAGGGACAGGCTGGCCAAGCGGCGCTCTTCTGCTCCTCCAAGGGACAGAGGTTGGGCTCCCCCGCCTGGAACAGCCCGCCGGCAGCCCCGGCCCCGGTCCCATCCGCCGCCCCGGACACCGCGCTCCCGCCATACGCGGCGGAGATCTCCACGCCGAGCCCGCTGCCCACCGCCTACCTCAGCGCCGCTCCTGCCCAGCGCTCCTCCACACTGCAGAAAGGAGAGCTCCCCGCGCTGAAAATCCTGGAGGAAGGATCCAGAAACTGCCCGAGCCCCCCACACAAACTCCAGTGGCCACCACTTCCGCATCAGGGACTCCGCCCCCAGTGCATGCGCCCCGGGGCTCTCCAGCTCGGCGGCCCCTCTGCCACTCTGAGCACCGGTCCTGCGCTTGCTCGGGACTCTGAGGATACAATGGGAACCCTTGTGGGGGGCACTGGGAGGGGTGTCGGGGATTGGGGACCGAGGTGTCCATGAGATGGAGAGCAGGAGCCGGCTGACGCTGTGCAGCCCTTGACTCTGCTCTCCCTGGATGACCTTCAGCTCCTGGAGAAGTTCTGCCTTCCCTTGAGGTGGCTTCTCCTGTGCTGAGAAGCCCGTTACACGATCTAACATCTGTTTATAAAAGAACAATGACATCCTTAACACCCAATGTGTTGTGTCTCCAGAAGAATTCTCTGCTTCCCCAGAAGATGATACAGGGAGCAGCTGGGACCGGGTTCTGACCAAGGAAGGAAGGATGCTGAGGGCCCAGCTGACTCCCCTCCACTGGCTCCTTCCCCTGATCCATGGCCCTGATGGGGCAACAGTGCTGGGGACTCCTGCAGGTGACAACTCTCAAGTGTTTGCCCACGGTATTACATTTCTTATGGTTTAGTGGTTAAAACAGTGGGCTAGCTGTCAGTTTTTCAGACGATTTCATTTGCAGAAATGTCTTTGGACAAAGAAGTTTGTTTTCTTCATCTCTGATTTTTAAAATCAATAACAATAATTAAAACACTTATTTTCTTAATCTCATTGGCATGCAAAAACAAAAAAGTCACTTGGATTTCACCAAATTGGCCACATTTTCATTAAGACTTTGGAAGTATTGCTGATTGAATTAAAGAAAGCATTTGGGAAGAACAATTACCTTCAGATAGTATCTGCCCAGATAAATGTACAAACAGAGTTATGAGCCGTTTTGAGGGGCCTGGCAAATCCAGTTTGCGTTTTACAATGGATCGTCCAGAGTACAGGTTAAATTAGTAATTTTCTGTGGAGTTTTCGAGTAAATGTTCATGTCGGCTTCATCAAATAGGTCTGGTGATTTAAATGAATGTTGAGCTAGAGATAAAAGTTTTCAAGAGACTGAGAAATATTAGGTAAATGTACTTTAAAAGGGGTGCAAATTAAAGTAAATCTGCCATTATCCTCTTTAAAATAGATTCAGAGTAACATTATTGTCAAGGTATAAGAAGGAATAGAAATGTTTTATAAAAACAATTCTTCACTTCTAAAGGACCTAACGTGACATTCTAGAAGTCTCCATAGTCTTTCACTCATCTAGATTTAAATTGTTCAATTAATACTTTAAAGACTAATGAATCTGAGGGCAAAATATTCAAGGTCATTGTTTGTTTTTCATTGTTGCAAAGTAGATGGGTATGAACTGTGGCTGAAATTCATGGTCTTGAAGAAGAAAAATATATAGAACTTATTTATCACTCTCACAGTGTGTCCTGACTTAATCCTACACATATCCCCAGAATAAAGCCTCAAGGAATTCCATTATGTTATTAGAAATGACATCTTTCATTCACCATGAATATTCTCTAATTAATTCTCTAGCTAGTAATTATGTTCCTGATGCAAATAGGCAAGTAAAAGAATCCATGCTTGATTAAATTGGGCTCATAACATGTATCCATGGGAGACACATGAGAAATGGAGTCTCTCAAAAGAATGGCAGAGATGCTCCTCTTAAATACTATCTTCAGATAAGACAAAGGAGGATGTTGGGGGTGGGGTTTGGGATGTGAGACTGGAGAAGACAATTCTCATGGAGAGGGACATGTAAATGTTTGTCTGAACCAACTCCCCTGCACTGGGCTCTGGTCCTGAAGGGACGACAGGGAGGTGACCAGGAACAGGCCTCCCAGTGGTGGTGCCTTCCCAGGGGTAGCATGGGGATGCTGGGGGAAGGGGGATGGTGTGTGACATGGCACCAGCGGTGGAGGCAGCAATGCAGAGGTCAGGGATCTCTCTCGCTCTCTCACTCTCTCTCTCTCTCTCTCTGTCTCTCTCTCTCAGGGACCTGAGAAGAGGAAGTTGGCAGAGCCCGCGCCCCTCGCCTACCTCTCTCATGGGCCCTTCTTTCTCTGGCCGCTCGCTATGGGAGCCCTGCGGCCTTGGGTTTAACCCATGAGGCCAAGGGCACGTGCACAGCCAGCGGGCCTAGGGGGGGCCTTGGGGGTCCTCAGTGAAGGCCCCACCTGCCCGCGAGGCCTTGACACAGTGACACCACCTGAAAATAAAGCAAACACATATAAGCATATGTAGTTTTAAAAGGAAAAGCACACAACTAAAAGAATTGATATCATTAAATACACTATTCTATTTGTTTATGTGTCAAATTACTGATAGGAAATAGCCCGGTGTAGTGATAGTAGAATTGATCAATTTCATAGAGAATTCTTTTAACGGTTGCTCATAGCTTGTGTTTTACATCATTGATTAGGGTAATATTTTCATCTTTTCCTTTCCTAGTGTCTCCATCAATCAGCCTTGAAGTGGAACTGAGTACATGCTTTTCAGAAGCGGCATCATTCTCTACTCAGCCAGAGCATTGGGCCTGACAATAGCTGGATCCAGCAGAAAACTGGGCACTCTAGGAGATGTCATGTGGAGATGTGCCTGGCTGGACTAATAGTCACGTGGATATGATTTTTAAAAAAATCTCTCAGAGCTTTCCCAAAATCAAATAATATTCTTAAGTTGCTTTAGTAGACGAGACATTAGTTAGTGTCTTTTTAATTTCCACAGAAGCTTTTTGTATGTTACTAAAGAAACTAAACATTATGTCTTTTTTCTTGTTACCAAAATGGACTTGGTATTAAAAACAAGAAACCTACAAGAAAGGAAACACTCATATGGAATAGAAATTGTGGGTCGCAATTGCTACTTTTTTATATAAAATCATGTTTTATTTATTTACAATTTCTCTCAACTGTGCTTTTGAAAATAACTTAGTATTAGAAATTACCAGTAAGAAGAGGGTGTGCTCCCTTGAGTGTGGTCCAGTAGAAGTCAGGTGACTCAGACCTGAGTTCTAGGCCCAGGTCTGTTTCTGGTTAGTGTGTGACAACGTACTTAGCCTCTCTGGAACGTAGTATTCCTTTCTGTAAAATTAAAGTGTTTGATGATTTTTGAGAACTTTTCTAAATATTAAATGACTTCTCTTTTATATTTTTTATAATTTTATTTATTTATTTTTCCCCCAAAGCTCCAGTAGATAGCTGTATGTCATAGCTGCACATCCTTGATGTATGTGGGACACTGCCTCAGCACGGCCGGAGAAGTGGTGCGTCGGTGCGTGCCCGGGATCCGAACCCGGGCCTCCAGCAGCGGAGCGCGTGCAGTTAACCACTAAGCCACAGGGCCAGGCCTGACTTCTCTTTTAAAAAACAAAAAGATCCTTCTCAAACTTATACATTATCAAAAATTTTTTCTGAACTTTCACTTACCAAGAACAACTGATGTCCCTTCAATTATATTGATTGAAAATAAAGATCATAAAAGTATAAATTTGGTAATCTAATAAATGAATTAGCATAAAAATGAGCCAGGAAAAAATTTATGATCAATCAAGATATTACACTATGAAAATATTACTGTTTGTTACAGTACATAAAATGATGACACTGAAATAGTATCTTTTTGCTGTCTGTAAGTTTATATTGTTACTCATATATCACCATTAATCCTATTATGTTTTACAAGTAATAAAATGTCTTGAAAGGAGAGAACAATAAAGCAGCAGCCCTGCATTACACACGAATGTTGTGTTCTCCCTGGAGGGAAAATGAGGATACAACATTGGTCAAGTACTTCATTTTGTAATCCACTGGTGCCTTTCAAACATATAGCTATTATTGTAAGAGTAAAGATGTTCTTTTTTTTTTAATAATTTTATTTATTTATTTATTTTTCCCGCAAAGCCCCAGGAGACAGTTGTATGTCATAGTTGCACATCCTTCTAGTTGCTGTATTTGGGACGCGGTGTCAGCATGGCCAGAGAACTGGCATGTCAGTGCATGCCTGGGATCCAAACCCGGGCCGCCAGCAGCAGAGTGTGCACACTTAACCACTAAGCCACGGGGCCAGCCCAAGTGTAAAGATATTCTTAAGAATAGTGCCACAAAACAGGTTTTCCCAGCTACTTTTTGTCAGAGCTGAGACAGACATTAGGCTGGGGCACTTGAAGAGGCATGGTGGACTCTGCTGAGGGTGATTTAATTACTGTGAGATGATTAGCCAATAGCGAATAAGACGGAGAAAGATTAAAAAGAGGTAAAGGGAAATAAAGTTGGAAATAATTAAGAAAAATAGTGCCTTCAAAATATCCTCTCATTATTTTTATAGCTTGTTTTTTTTTTGAGGCATGACTAGGATAGTATGTTAGATTTTTATAAACCCTTTTCTCCTGGGCTTATATTACTGAGATCTTCATTATTTATGATAATGCCAAAGAAAGCCTGGACAAAAGTATTCTGTACTATCAACAAGCACAAAACATGTACAACATTGCTCTATATATTAAGAGTCCAGCTGTAATAGTCAAGACATATATTCATGTGTGTAAAATTATAATGATTTTCTTATTTTCTCTGGCTGTGAACCATGTTAAAATATATAGTAATAAGCAGAAAACCTGAAGAACTAGGTGATTTAAAACACCTGTTGTTACACTAGGCCATTCAAGGGTGAAATTAATTTCAATTTCACACTTCTCCTTTCCTTGTAGCCAGTGAAGTGTCTGGAAGACAGAAAACACATAAAATTAATTGAGAGTTAACAGTATTTGGAGGCAGTTGAGGTTAAGCACTCAACAATGATGTCCCTTACTTCAGGAGCCATTGACTGTTTGTCATAAGTTTACTTTATACATGGGTTCTATTCTTAGATTATTTCTGTATGTTTCTTAGAAGAGAGACAGGGCAGGAGAATTAACTATCAATCTACTGTGCGCCAGTTCCTTTACTGTATTCCCTTATGCAATTCTTACAGTAATCCTTTAAAGTAACTGTTATAATTCATATTTAACTGATAAAGAAAACCATGTTTACAAAACTGGGTCAAGGGTAAGGGGGAAGATGTGAACATCAGTCCGTTGGGTTATGCCTCATATTCTCTCCATTGTGATAAAAATGGTGCTTCAACATGGGTTCTCACCATCTGGCTATTTAATACCGGCTCCTGCCAACAGCATTGGATGAGATGAGATGAGAAGTTTGTTTCCAAAGTTATTCTATTATATTTAAACTCTACTATTTATGAGTAGGATGTCAAGACATGTTTTAGAGGCATAGAGAGCAACTGATTAGTCCACCTACACATTTTTCAGGTTTACTATAACTTTCGTGTGCCACATTGTATCAACTTTACCAACTTTAGTGCTTCACTGTTCTGTTTTATAAAACTCAGAATTTCACTTTTCATGTAAAGCACTTTGCTGCTCTCTTAGTCACTAGATGGCAGTTCTGTATCTCTGTAAATTACCACTGCAGCAGGAAATGAGAGATCTTAAGCCAGTTTGCTCTGCACAAATGATGGACATAGGAGGACTTCTGCTCCATCAAGACTGCCTGTGTTATTCCATGGCTGTAACGGGGATGTCCAGGACTGCTTAGTCAGAGGCACGAAGCAGAGTCAGAAAGCATCCTCTTAAGTTCTTCTTCAGATGTGAGTTCAGGCACCTGTCTTCTCACCTGAGCACATTGGAGTTTATTGAATGTGTTCAGACTCTTACTCTCTCCCTGTACTTAATAAGTCTGGGAGCTCCATACCCCTAGAAAAAACACATGACTCATAAAGCCTTTTCTCAACTAAACAGAGTTGAGGGCTATGGTGTTGCCCGAGAGTCTGATGCTTAAAGAAAATACAGCTGGTGCTCAGGCGGAAGGAAAGAGCATCAGCTACTCCTGGAGGGCTTTTACTGATGCTCCTATGGAATGAGCAATTTCAAAATAAAACCACATGGCTTAAACCTCACTAAGTGATTATTTTATTTTCAAGTAATAGGCTCTGAAAATCTGCTATGTCTAAAAAGCTATTTCATAAAACTGAAACAGTTCTGTTTTTTATTCTCTGGTATTTGAAATACTATTAAAACTGTAAATCCTTTAACATTCTACAATATACAAATAGGCAAATATCAATTATATTCTCTAAAAATGTCTGCTCCCATGTTAAAGTTTAGTATATAGCAGCAAAACTGGTTACCACCCAATTTTTAACTCATTTTTTGCTTTTGAAATTACATATAAAATTTGTGTTTTTAAGTATTTTCCTAAAACTCAGCATCTTTCTGATATAAATAGACTAGTTGCAAGGTAACTAGAATGAAGTTTGATCTTTAAAACTTTAGCTTTGTGTAAGAATTGATAACAAGAGGCAATTGGGTCTCTCCACGTTATGATATTTATTAATTGTGAATAGCCACCTCTATTACAAAGTGGTGAATAATAAAAAGAAATCAAACAATATCAGCACTCTCTTACCCCACACGTACAGTTTATATGCAAATAAATTCTCATAGGTCAGAAAAATGCCTATGATTTCAGATAACTGGTAAAATACTATCTCATTCCAGTTTTAACCTCATTTGAAATTGACTTAAAACTCTTCTCTTAGATTCCTGCTCTGATCAGTGCCCCCTGGTCCCCTCAATGCCTCATTGGATTGCAAACTTATCTGAGGAATTGAATATTCTTTTCCATTTCTTCTCTTTAAGGTATCTGTGATAGTGCTTTTTATGCAATGACCACTTGGTACAATTCAGTATTAGTTTCAGAAACATCTTTAGTTAGGAACAAATCAAGGAAACAGATGTGAGGAATGTGGGGATGCCTAGCTGATGGTGCTTCAGGGATTCCTCACGTGAGTCTTGTCATAGAATAGTTTAAAGAATAAAGCAGCATTAGTCAGTTCAAAAGTGTGGGGTGAACATAATTCTAAATAATGATGGAGACGTAAAAACAAGAAGCCACTTGAATTTCGTTGAAAGGTGTTAGACACATCAAAGGGCTGGGAAAAAACATTGTTTAATGTAAGTTCTTTCTAAACTCTAAGGCAACAAGTAATATGAATTTACATGATAATTATAAACCACAAAACAACAATTCACAAGACAAGTAAACAACTAAAGTAGAAACCAGAGTAAGAAAAATAGAGGTTAAAGCAGAGATGGAGAGTGATGGTTGGGGTCAGAAACCATGGCTTAGTCATCCTTGAAGTCTCCCTCAGACTCTGATCATTCCTAGCGCTCAGTAAAGAGTTTGACCCCATGAGCCTGGGGAGGGCCAGAGTGAGAGGTGGTTGGGAGGGGAGACAATGCAAGGATACCCTTGTGGAGGCACTGACATTGAAAATCAGTGACATTTTTGCCAAGGTGTTTACCATATTCAAGATTATTCTGGAAAGTTAAGGATTTTTCTGGAATGTACATTTTCATTTTATGGAAACTCCAACTAGCCCAGAGAAAGATTTAGACATTTTAGCTTTAGAAATAAAGAGAGGGGCCAGCCCGGTGGTGCAGCAGTTAAGTGAGCACGCTCCGCTACGGCAGCCCCGGGTTCAGAGGTTTGGATCCCGGGCGCACACCAATGCACCGCTTGTCGAGCCATGTTGTGGCGGCATCCCATATAATGTGGAGGAAGATGGGCGCAATTGTTAGCCCAGGACCAATCTTCCTCGGCAAAAAGAGGAGGATTGGCATTGTAAGTTAGCTCAGGTTTGATCTTTCTCATAACAAAAAAAAGAAAGAAAGAAATAATGAGAAACTTTTTTGTCAGTTTCAATAATGAAAACCAATTAGCAACTGGGAAACAGTTACAATTTGAGATGAGAATGTGAAGAAAGAATTAGACGTCACATGTTGTTGCTTTTCTCTGGGGCAGTAAGGCTTGCAAGGGGAATGAAGTTCCATCTTTGCTCTATTGAGTTTGAGAAGGTGTAAAATTCATTTGTGCTGGGCAACACTGTTGACCTGTGGAGAAAAACAAATGGTTCAAGCAGCTGATCTAAAGGAATAACTGAACTCATAAAAGTTTTTAGCTTATAAAGTGTGCTTCCACTCTATTTAACTTTACTGGACATCCATTGACCTCTATGTGCAAGGTATTTGTGGTAGGTATCGAAGGAAATATAAAGAATTATACGGTTCCAAGCTCCTCCACATACATGAAATTGTTTGCAAGATACAATTTGATTCTGCCAAGGTATTTAGTGTATGTTGTATTACAGAAACTTAAAAAAAATGAGAATGTTATCGAGAAATTGTAATTAAGGACAGCTTCTTAGGAGAGGTGGACTAGATCAAGTCCTCAAAGGGACCACTTTTGAGCAGGTGGAGGGAAGAAAGAGTGAGGATTTCAGATGGGAGAAGAGAGGAAAGGTACTGAAGTAGAAAGGAACATGGCATTTGGGCATGGGAGTGGGGAGGCCATGACAGGCACAGTCTTCCCGTGACTGAGAGGCAGCTCAGTTTCCTCCTGCAGGAGCCCAGCACTGCTTCCCACCTCCTGGCCTCCTCCACCTGCAGACTCCGTGGTTGAGCCAAGGCCTATCTTTTTTGTGTGTGTGAGGAGATCAGCCCTGTGCTAACATCTGCCAATCCTCCTCCTTTTTTGCTGAGGAAGACTGGCCCTGGGCTAACATCAATGCCCACCTTCCTCCACTTTGTATGGGATGCTGCCACAGAATGGCCTGCCAAGCGCTGCGTTGGTGCGCACCCGAGATCCTAACCTGCGAAGCCCGGGCCACCGCATCGGACCATGCATGCTTAACAGCTTGCGCCACCGGGCCGGCCAAGACCTATCTTATCTGGATCGCTGCCTAGTCTTCCAACAGGTCCCTTTCCTTCAGTCTTAATTTCTTCTAATCTTTCCTTCACAATGCGTCCAGAGTTACCTTCTAGAATCCAAATTTGCTTAAATCTGATATCTGCTTAGACTCCTTCAATGACTGCTCAGAGCATCCGAGAGAACATTCAGACTCCTGAGCTGGACACGCAGGCTTTCTCTTGCTGTCCTCATCTTTAGCCTCATCACCCACTGTGTCCTACATGTTCGCTTTGTTCCAGCCTTAAAAATACCCCCATTTTCTGAAAGCTTTAGCATCCTTTATATCTGTCTTTTTATATGTGTTTCTTCTGCACTCCTACCCCCTTTATTAATCAACTTAATTCCTATTTCTTGATCTAAACTCATATCAAATGTTCCTTCCTCTTGGAGACATTTCCTGAGAGGTCTCCATCTAGAGACCCATTTTGATGTCCCCACTCTGGGACCCTGTACTTATTTCCTTTTCCATAACTGTTGTTTTATTCTTGTCTCATAGACAGTGAGCTCCTTAAATCTGAGACGATCTTTCTTCTTGATGAATAAATGGCCAGCAACAGGATACATTGGAGCATATGAGGAAGCCATTTGGTGTAAAACTAATTGGGCCTGACCTTGTTTTTTTTTGCTTTTCCCCAAAAGGGGCCTGTAGCCTCTGTTCATCCATTGTATATCCGCTTTAAGCAATTAACGTGTCCCAAAGACAAAAGCAATGCCCTTAAGGTGTAAATGCAACTTCCCCTACATTAGCATTTCCTTAAGGATAAGCATTTCTCCATAGGCTAGGATTTGATTGCTGCGCTCGTTCCGTGACCACCAAACTTGAGACAACAGCCACGCCCATGGAGACAGCACACCTGATACCCACAGTGTCCATCAATCCACGTGCCAACAGGTCAATGTCGTGGCTATTGTAAAAGGGACATTGCAATCACATGTGGTACATGCTCTTTGATGGTATATAACCACACTATACACCCCACTTCTTTGCAGTGCTCCATTTCTTTGTGAAAGGACTCTCCTTGGCTATATGATCCTCAAAGCTTGGCTCATAATAAACTCACCCCAATTTTGATTTATTGGTTGGTTATGGATTATTTGTGACGATATTCTATTTGTCCCTCCAGTATCTAAACACCGTACCTGACACCTTTGGTGCACTCAGAAAATGTTTGATGAGTGAATAAGTATGTGTGAGACCACACAGGCTGGATCAGAAGGGGCTTTTTAGGGAGTGGTAGAAAATTCGCTCACATTCCTACCATAGTGGTTGAGGCTGTGGGCTTTGGACTAGTTTGTCTGGGCATCAATCCCAGTTATTCCACTTTTAACTGGAGAACCTGTGGAAATATTTACTCTCTGAACCTTAGTTTCCTCATCTATCAAAAGGGGCTACTGAAAACTCCTGTCTTGTAGCGTTTTAGTGAGATTTACATGCATTAACTTATGTAAAGTACTTAGAAGAGCTCCTGGCACATAGTAGGCACTTAAATGTTAGCTGTTATGTTATCATTATTGCTCTTATATATAAGCAATATTCTGGTTTTGAAAAGATGCTTTCATAATATAGTTGATCCTCATTATTTGTGGATTCCGTGTTTGCACACTTGCCCACTAGCTAAAATGTACTGGCAGCCCCCAAATGAACACTCTCAGGGCTTTCATGTCCATTTGCAGATATGCACAAAGTGGTGAGAAATTTGATTCACTCGACGTGCACGTTCCCAGCTGAGGGGGAACAAGGTGCTGCTCTGCCCTCTTGTTTCAGCCCACATTGTAAACAAGTGTCCTTCTTGCAGTCTACTTAGTGCCTCGTTTCTTATCTTTTTGTGCATTATGTTGGTGACCTTGCCATTTAATATGTCCCCCATGTGTAGTGCTGCAATGCTGCCTGGTGTTCCTCAGGGCAAGAGGCTGTGACGTGCCTTTACTGAGAAAGTATGTGTGTTCGACAAGCTACTATCAGACACGAGTTACAGTGCTGTTGGTGTGAGTTCAATGTTAATATATCAACAATATATATTAAATAAGGTGACTTTAAAGAGAACACACAGAGAACAAGGTAATGTACTGATGAGTTGAAGAAAATGTGACTAAGGCTTACAGAAACCTAACACCGCATTTCCCGTAGGAGCAGTGGGTCATATTCACCGATTCAGTGTACACAATGACCTTATAGAATGTCACACTGTGCAGAAAGAGAACTGACTGTATCTTATGTAATCCTCACATACTCCTTTATAGCAGGCAGGGTACGGAACAGGGTGTCCACATTTTACTATTAAAGTAAGGCTATTAAAGACCTTGTGAACCAAGTGGAGAATTTAAAATGTCTTGTGTTCAGCATAAGAGTCATGAGTTTTTGAGCGAGGAAGATCTATGATGCACTGATGTTTAAGGAACAGTCACCTGGCAAGAGAATGTAGTATTGAGAGGAAGAGGGAGAACTGATCTGGAAAGGAGAACCAGCTGTTAAACTCTCCACGTATTCCCATTGCTAGGTGAGGAGATTCGGAGCTAAGGTGCTGATGTGATAAAGGAAAAGTAGCAGCCAAAGGATAAAATAATGGATTTGGTAACCATACATAGGGTGTAAATCAGGCTGTGGTTCTCAAAGTGGAGTCCTTGGACCAGCAGCATCAGCATCACTTGGGAACTGGGCTGAAATGCAAATTGTCAGGTGCTGCTTCAGACCTGCTGAACTGGCAAGTCTGGGGTGGGGCCTGGCAATCTGGGTTTCAACAAGGCCTCCAGGTGCTTCTGGTGCCCATCAAGTTTAAGAACCAATGAATTAGGGGCCGGCCCCGTGGCTTGGCGGTTAAGTGCGCACGCTCTGCTGCTGGTGGATCAGGTTCGGATCCTGGGCGCGCACCAAGGTACCGCTTCTCCTGCCATGCTGTGGCCAAGTCCCACATACAGCAACTAGAAGGATGTGCAGCTACGACACACAACTATCTACTGGGGCATTGGGGGGAAAAATAAATACATAAAATCTTCAAAAAAAAAAGAACCAATGAATTAGAAAAACGATTCCAACACATCACTATGTCCAGGTAAGCTGCAAGGCAGGAGGTGGTATTTGTTTGGAGGATAAGATGCATTTTATTTTTATTTTTTTTTGTGAGGACGATCAGCCCTGAGCTAACATCCATGCTAATCCCCCTCATTTTGCTGTGGAAGACCAGCTCTGAGCTAACATCCACTGCCAATCCTCCTCCTTTTATTTTCCCCCAAAGCCCCAGTAGATAGTTGTATGTCATAGTTGCACATCCTTCTAGTTGCTGTATGTGGGATGCGGCCTCAGCGTGCTCGGAGAAGCCGTGCGTCGGTGCGCGCCCGGGATCCGAACCCGGGCCGCAGGTAGCGGAGCGTGTGCACTTAACTGATAAGCCACGGGGCCGGCCCAAGGTGCATTTTAAGTTTCAGGAAATAGTAGTTCAGCATCTATTTCATCGTAAGGATTCCAGAGATGCCATTTTAGCTCTCTGGTGTGAAGCTCTTTTGTCCACAATATGTTCTCCTTTAGAGAGCCCTTGATAAGTTATTTACCACTTCCCACATGTTCTGAGAGTCTCTTCCTTCTTGAAATCCCCTTTCAGACTTGAAAACGTACTTTATTTTTGTGCATAATCTCCTCTATTTAAAATCTGGATTTCTCTTCCTGTAGGATCCTGTGTGGCACATGTAGCCTTACTGTAAATTTGGAATGCCATTGATTTGTTCCAAAACCTTAGAATGTTTTAGAACTTAGAACCTGATGACTAGAGAATTTATATGCTTCTGTTTAGGATTCATATTTTTCAGATGTCTAGAGGTATCCCAACTTGCCAGTAATGTGGCTTTAGGTTGAGCAGAACTTGAAAATCTGAATATACTAGAAAACGAATTACATCTCTCATACTAACATTTACAAAATAAATGATCAGAATGTTAACTTACCAATAAGCACTTTCTATATTCTAGGCTCTATATTATGCTTATATAATAAACATGATAAAGTTTCAAAGAGGAGCCAATTAACTTTTGAGCAAAAGCTTGACTTGAGTGTATATTGGCTTCATTTTGACAGTTGTAGCCTTAATATTATAGTAATGTTTTCTTTTTCTGGGAATCAGATAATCTTGTTGTTGGGGGAAGAGGGAGAATCTCCCTCTGCCCTTTCCCTTAAGGTTCTTATGGCTGGCCAAATAATTAACAAGCCAAGTTAGCAGGAGAAAATAATAACAAGTTTAATAACATGTACACATGGGAGAAACCTCAGAAATGAGCAACTCATCCCTCTGTCTAAGCTGCCTGCTTAAGTATTGCAGTTAAAGGCGAGGAACGTGTTGGGGGTGGGTAGTGGTCTGGGACCTCAGAGGGCAAGAGGCAACTCACATGGAGATAGAAATGCAAATGTTTGCCTGACAACTCCTCTCAGGGTCATCTATAGATAATGTGGAGGGAGAGATAAAGTTTTTGATATAAGGGGCTTGGTGTCTTTCCTGTTCTAACCGCTATCCTACATTATCTTTACAGCCATCATGATAATAACTCCTTCCTGAAACAGATCTTTTGTTTTAAATTCTTTAGGTAGTCTGGGAGGGGAAACTCAAATATTCTTCCTGAGCTCTCTGAGTCCTTATTGTCTTCAGCTCGAAATAATCTGCATACCAGAGTTGTGCCTCCTGGGGTAACTTGCCCTGAGCACCATCAGTTCCCTCCTCTGAAACTTTCCTAGAAGTTTCACAGTCCTTTTGAAAATTAAAGACGTTTCATAGTCCAGAAGCTGAGTTGGTAGATTGTTTCATCTCACTGAGCACATTTCTTAGTCCTGATAATAGATAGTTCAATTAAGTACATTTTAGAAGGTGGTGATGCAGGTGGGCTCTCAAGGTTACACCTATATCGTGGAAGCAAGCAATCAAGTATTTAATGGAAGCATTTCTATGTAAACGAAAGAAAAACAAGGTTAATGGTTGGAGCAAGTTGTAAAGCAGTTTCTGAGTTTAGAGGACAGCCAGATAAGATTTTTAGATGTCAGCGTCAAAGCAGCTTTTGCAGTTTAAAATGTCTCTGATGATGTCATCGGGTAATCTCTTAAGTTTATAGCAAGTCCATCAGCTTCAGTTTGAAAGGCTTCAGGAAAAAGGGCAGGTTCAGTTTTCAGTGATTCCAAATGAAAATGATGGAAAAAATAAAAAACGTTAGTTTGGACATCTGTAGCCAGATATTTTAGGAGACTAGAAGAAATCAGGATCCAGTCAAGTCAACAATATAAAACAAAAACCTTAAAAGACAATTAACAAAACCAGGATCTAATATCCGCAAATCTACACTATAGTTTTTACAGAAATATAATTTTTCTTTCTAAAATCACCCTCATTTTTATCAAAGAAAGACAAATTAAAACTAAGTAGTTTGCAAAATAAGTCTAGTTCCAATAGAGTTGGCCCAATTATTTACATAAGTACAGCAAGAATGGCAATTGATCACATAGGCTCTTTTAAATCTGCTTTGCTGGAACTTTTTATAAGGAATCTCAGATTGAACTTTAAAGGCCTCTCCAGGCCAGGAAAGCCAAGCCAAAATTTTGTTATCAGACTTTGCCTGTAATACCTACCGATTTGGGTGAACTCCTCTCTTCCGAGGTTCCCCCAAAATATTTCGAGGTTCCTTGTGCTTGCCAGATAAGTGACATTCTTTACTTATCCTGGTAAGTGCTGCTTGGAACATAAGGTACCAGGCCAATGTTTCCACGTGGCTTTATTCTATAAAGTCCAATCTTCATTCCTCAAAAGCTGTATGGTTATATCGCAAATATGATGTTCCAGTCACAGCCTTGGTAATAGAACCAGTGTTTCCAATTGTGTCCTGTTATAAGGAGAAGAGATTCTTATTGAACTTATGCAAATAACTATATTGCCATGAAACCAACAATACTCACTAAGAGTTTCCAAATTCGAGGGATCAGATAGAGAGAAAGATAAATATTTCAATTTTACTTACAAAAATATTATTTACCAAATTGTTATAAGTCATAGCTAGCTCAGGAGAAAAGAGAAAAAGTTTTCCTTAAATCTAAAAAAACAAAACATTAAAAATTCAGCAATACTTCAAATGAAAAATAATAAAAATTATAATCATCCTTATCAGTTCATTCAGTCCTGTGTAATCCATTCTTGATCCCAATCTTTTTGTGAGCAGCTTCATGAAGTTATCAGTCTTTCCATCAGCTTTCTGTAATTTCTTACCAAGTTCAGTTTTATTATCAGAAAGTTTGTCAGAACCCTGTACTCCAGTGTAAATGTCAGAGTCTTTTCCATGAATTTTTCTGAAGTTGAAACATTTTGCAAGAGCATTAGAGCAAAGAAATAAGTCTGTAAACAAGACCTCAAAATGGCAATTGACAGAGAAATTTGGTTAATTTTGTGACATACAACACTTTAAAATAATAATAACCAGAATTATGACTGATAATCAGGACAGATCAGAATTTCAGTAATGTTATACAATTTTAAAACACCTATGTCAATAACATTTGCCCACATAACAGCACCTAAGCAGACTTACCATCACTTGTTTGACAATGCTTTCCATGTAATTTAACATACGGAATAAGCCTAATAAATTTAGTATCTTTCCCTTTGTAGGAAGAGAGGAAATTTCTTTGAGAAGTTCCAGGGCCCTTTGAAAATTCTCAAAGAGAAAAAGTAAAAAAAAAAAGACTTTATTTATATGAATTTTGGGGAGCTTGTCAAAAATAGAAAACGTTAAAGCAAAGAGAGCATTGACAGTCCAAAAACTTTAATAGAGAGACCTCAGTCTTTTGAACGCAGGAAATCATTTTAACAGATTTTTTTTTTCCTGTCTTTCAGGTAGACTTACCCAAAGGTAAAGAAAAATCTTTTATAACTTCTTTATCAAGTTCATGAAAATTATCCTTTTAAGAGAAAGAAGACCAAATTATAATTTTGTACCAGCTTCCCTCTGATATTAAAACTCATTTACTTAATTAAATTCATTTCAATCTTAGCCAACTTGACCATACAAAAACTGCTTTTCTAGAATTCCTCTTCCACAAACCTATAACTTTCTTTTTACATTCAGAATTTGTCCCATGTCTTTCTTTTCCCTCCTAGTACTTGAAGACAAATTTATCTTTCTTAATCAATCAAATAAAATATCTCCATTCTTTGTTCCTTCTTTATACATCTTACTTTCCTTGGACACAGACATAATTTTCTTAATATTTAGTAGCTTCAATCACATATACTAATTAGAAATTTTAACTCTTAGAAACCCCAATTTGTAAGTAAAAACTAAGTAAACAATTATAAACTTTCTTTTACATTAGGATCTTGTAGCTTGGAAAATTTATAAAGACTTCATAACTTCTAGAAATATGTTCCTTTATAGTACAATCTTTTAATAAAACACACGTTTACCAATAGACCCAAAACACCTTTTAGTTTTCCTGTAATGAAAAGCCAAAAGTAGACAAACGTAAGTTTAGCAATCAATGTCTAATATCTTATCTTATTTGGAAATGATAATACTCAGTGAATTTTTATCACAAAATTTAGCAAAACTCTAAAGTTTTATGTCACCAAAAAGAGTTTGGAAGCTGTAACCACCATAACACATAATTATTGTTTAAAGTTCACCCAACATTCATCTTTTTCACAACTATTTAGTTACTTGTTCCCAATAATTATTTAGATTGTCTATAAGACTTCATAAGACATTAGATAAAATTAGCCATCATTTAAATTACTGTTTTTGTTAACCAGTTCTGTAATAGAAATAACGTCAGTTTTTTGTACAAAACTTCATGTAAATTTCATCACCTCTTATACCTTTAACCATAGTTATCATTAAGATTTTTATTAATAGGTCTGGGTCTTCTGATTTTGGACAAGGGAAGAATTCCCAGTCAGACATTTTAAAATATACTCAGGCAAAGTTGATGTAACCTCTTTATATAAAATTAGCTCAAACATTCCAACCTTTATAATCTTATCAACACTTACACTTTTACATGTTCTCAATTCAATTGTAACCTGAGTCAAGCTCTTAAGGCTATTTAAATTTTTCCCTTCCTTTTTCTGGCCCTTTTTTAGGTACCAATTAAACAATTGTGTGAGAGCTCTCAAAACATATTTTTTTCCCCCAATTTAGAAGTTTTCCCAATTCAAAGAATCCGTCATCTGGCCATTGACGAGTAGGATCTTCATTTGTATATTTATTCCAATAGTGACTCGATCCAATAAGACTTTTTAAGAAAGACCCAGAGGTAACTTTCCACGCTTAGAATAAATCTTTACCGTGGACGCAAGAGGCGTCCCTGGTGAGGGCGCAGATGATGTAGCCCCCATGATCCACAGAATTCACTCCCAAAGATATTCAGAGAAAGTAAAGACCTTCGTTGCACAGGCGGTAAGGATGGTGTAGTGAAAACGGTGTCTCCGGTCTCCCACAATAGTGTGGGACGCCTCCAGTCACAGACCTGCTACGCTAATCTGTGACACCGGGCAGGTGATACTGGTATGGGATTTTTCCAGCACTAACAAGCAACGAAGGTTAAGACGACAAAAGCCCTTATGGACTGGGCCCTTTATGACAAACTCCCCCGAGAGCTTGGCACAGCCAGACAAAGAGACAGTTCAGAACCCCAGTCTACTCGACTGGCCACCAAGGGGCACCCCAGTAAATGCACCTTCCATATGGTGGAGACCAAGGAGGATAGTCTCACTTGGCACAAAGCCAAGTTGTCTCAGGACACAGAACAAGACAGAAGGAAAAACCTCATCCAGTTTTTTTCTTATGTGCACAATGACAGCTTTAGCCACGCCTTAGGTCTGCTGGAGCCAGAATAATACCTAGGTGGGGAGGTGTCACGGGGTTGGGGACTGTGTGCTTTACAGAGTACCTCGTCATTGCATGGACATTTTCTTGCAGTTGACGGGGGACCTGTGTCATCTACCCCGTTCCGTGACCCAACTTATCCTGTCACGGGAGTTTCCTGAAAGTGGCGACTGCCCTAATGGCTCTTAACCGCTCGACCCGTGCCCACCAAATTTGTGGCCTTTTTGGCTTCCAAGATGCCCTTGGCAATGGCCTTCACTTCATGTGCATATTAACCCACAGCAAAGTTTGTCTAAATAGACGCCAGTCTGGTGAGACCCGCAAACTCACCAGTCTGTGGGGCCGGCCCGGACATTGGGCTTATAGGGTCTATGCCTGCGTCCTACCCTATGGTATTTCCTTCTTATGACACACGATACAAAAGACAAAGACAAAAGAGAAAAACAGAGACTATCTCTGGGAGGAAAAGGGATCAAGATCAAAACCAAGAATACTCTACCAAATGTACCAGCGTCACTAAAAGCACAAGAAACTCGTTTCCCAAATATTTTCTTCTGCCAATCTAAATTTAGAAAGAGAAAAAAATTCTCACCACTTCCTTCCACCGGACTCCACAGGTAGAGATTCTGGGAGGCTGACGTGGTAAGAAGTCTTATATTTTGCCGACTTTCGTCAGGCGTTCCCATATCTCATCATCTGAAGTAATCCAGGGAGAAGGCAGTTCTTCCAGCCAGAGAACGCAACTTGCCAGCCGGTGTAGCCCCACGTTGGGCACAAAAACTGTTGGGGGAGAGAGAGAATCTGCCTCTGCCCTTTTCTTAAGGTTCTTATGGCTGGCCAAATAATTAACAAGACAGGTTAGCAGGAGAAAATAAAACCAAGTTTAATAACATGTATACATGGGAGAAACTCAGAAATGAGCAACTCGTCCCTCTGTCTAAGCTGCCTGCTTAAGTATTGTAGCTAAAGACGAGGAAGGTGTTGGGGATGGGTAGTGGTCTGGGACCTCAGAGGGCAAGAAGACAACTCACATGGAGATAGAAATGCAAATGTTTGCCTGACAACTCCTCTCAGGGTCATCTATAGATAATGTGGTCAGGGAGAGATAGAGTTTTTGATAAAAGGGGCTTGGTGCCTTTCCTGTTGTAACCTCTATCCTACATTATCTTTACAGCCATCATGATAATAACTCCTTCCTGAAACAGATCTTTTGTTTTAAATTCTTTAGGCAGTTTGGGAGGGGAAACTCAAATATTCTTCGTGAGTTCTCTGAGTCCTTATTGTCTTCAGCTCGAAATAATCTGCATACCAGAGTGGTGCCTCCTGGGGTAGCTTGCCCTGAGCACCATCACCTCCATTTATAAGGATGCACCCATTATATAGATTCTGTACAAAATTGCAAAGATCACTTTTTCCTTTTCAAAATTTACTTGTTTTAACTTTTAATAGTGGGAACCTTAGTGTTGGGTAAACTGCTGCACAATTACTGGAAATGCTGAGAGTCTTTTTGAAAAGTGTAGAAGTCTAAAGATAATGAAAAGTACATTTTTCGAATGTCAAGTCCCTTGATGATTTGATAAGCATCTGTCTAGTTGTACCCGGAAGAGATGGAAGATTAAACACCAGCACAGCACACAAGGAAACAGGCTGCAAACTTGAGGGCTTCCCATGGACCGCAGAGTGCCTGGCTGACTCTTGGAGATTAAATCTGGGCTTTGTCCATGGGTGGACCCTGAGAGGAAAATTTTGCTTAAATGACCAGAGAATAGACAACGTTTTATGTTGATAATAATACTTACCATGTAAATTTCTTTATAAATCTTTGAATAAAATAAAAATTTATAACCCGCATATAAATTAACTCTTACTGACAAGCCCCACAGCCTTCTCTAGAGAGCTCAACAGAAAATATCTCCGCTGACTGTGAATTGTTCTTCTCTGAAAGCCAGCCAGCACTTCACTGATAGCCCTGGATAAGGAAGGCCAGATACAATTCTTTGAAGATGTTTAACTGAATTCAGAACCAAAAATCCTACCTCCAGTTGGCTCCTCTGTGAGAATGGATGGCCGGCCTTGTTTCACAGCCTGAGCAATTGAGGTTTCAGATGAGATAAATTGCTTTGTTCCCTAGGGATGGAAAAGCTGGACTGTGACATCGATTCAATGCTGAGACTTTGCAGGTAAAGATAGGGTCATAGAGGGGAATAAAGATTTCAGCAAATTGGATTTTTGTTCTCAACAGTGGAAATAATTTAAGAAGCAGATAGTCTCTCACTCCAACTTCTCTTCCCTGTTCTCTGTCATATCACTGTAAAAATTCTCTCTATGAAAATTTCAATCTTTTTTCTTTGTAGTGTGTTTATTATCATCTTCACGAATTCTTTGACTTCACCACCTTTCTGGCACCACAACATTAGCCATTGAGATATTATTATAGATTCAGTTTTGCAATTTCATCCCCTTATCTCTATTTCCTCTGTCATTTCATAGTTTTAGTTCTTATTTTATCTTATGCTTGAAAGCATTTGAAGCTTACAGTGTGTAACAGTTCCTTATTTTCTCAAATTTTTATCTAAGTGACCTCAACTATCACTTTTTTTTAGAAAAGAAGTGAAATACATAACAGAACAATACACTGTAATAAATTGACCACTCATAATATTAAGTTCAACCTGAAATCCCTCCTCACTTAACAGAGACCATCTTTTATAATTCACAATGCTTTAGTCTGGGCAGGGTCAGTTTATCAATGATTTTTGGATGTTTTAAACCACATGAGATGAATACAATATAAGGTAAAATTGTTAATCTTGCAGAAGTTGTAGAATTTCCTGATGCTTAGGGGAGTTGGTGGTGGAGAACCTGAATCATATGAAAAGTAGTTGATTAATTAGCACCTGAGTTTGTTAATTTGGTAAGGATGATGATGAGACATACATGTTGAAAAGATAACTTTGCATATCAGAGTATTGTCAGAGGCCACTGGGAAAATTCATAATATTTTCAAATACTACAAAAAAATGATCATTTTTTCATAAAAGATGTGATACATGACGGCATCATATACTTCTGTCAGAAAATTTGCAATGAAGAAAATTAACACTTCAGTCATTTTAATTCTAACAATTTGTTCATGCTTACTAGTAGGTTAAAAAACTTTTTAGAAATAAAGTGAGGGCCGGCCCGGTGGCTTAGCGGTTAAGTGCGCGCGCTCCGATGCTGGTGGCCCGGGTTCGGATCCCGGGCGTGCACCGACGCACCGCTTCTCTGGCCACACTGGGGCCGCGTCCCACATGCAGCAACTATAAGGATGTGCAACTACGACATACAACTATCTACTGGGGTTTTGGGGGGAAAAATAAATAAATAAATAAATAAATCTTAAAAAAAAAAAGAAAGAAAGTGATAAGTGATGTACTTGCTTAATTTTTAATTTTTTTTAGTAAGAAAACTTTTTCATATTTTTAAAAAATATTTATTTGTATTTATTTTATGCTGAATTTATTCCTGGGCCAAAGACTTTTTTTTTAATTAACTAACACCAATTCTTTTCAAACTCTTTCAAAAAGTTGAAGAGGAGAGAATACCCCTAAAGTCATCCTATGGGATTAACACTACCCTGATATCAAAGCCAAAGACACTGAGAGAAAAGAAAACTATAGGTCAATATCTTTGATGAATATTGATATAAAAATCCTCCATAAAACAGTAATAAACTAAATTAATCAACATATTAAAAGGATTATACAGCATTTTTCAGTGGGATTTACTCCTGGAATAAAGGATGTTTCAACATATGAAAATGAATCAATGTAATAAACCACATTAACAGAATGAAGGAAAAAAACACATGATCATCTCAATGGATGCAGAAAAGGCGTTTGACAAAACTAAACATGCTTTCATGCTAAAACCACTAAAAAACCCCTCAGAGTAAAAGGAAACTACTTCAACATAATAAAAGCCATATATAGAAATCCACAGAGAACATCATATTCAAGGGTGAAGGAATGAAAGCTTTTTCTCTAAGATCAGGAACAAGGCAAGAAGGCCCATTTTCACCACTTCTATTCAACATGGTATTAGAAGTTCTAGCCAAGGCAAGTAGGCAAGAAAAAGAAAGAAATAGCATCCAAATTGGAAAGGAAGAAGTAATATTATATTTGTTTACAAATAATATCTTATATGCTGAAACCCCTAAAAATTCCACCAAAAATTTGTTAGAACTAGAAAATTCTGCAGAGCAGTGGGACACAAAATCAACATGCAAAAACCAGTTGTTCTTCTATACATTAATAATAAGTAATCTGAAAAAGAAATTTAAAAACTTTACATTTTTATTTACAATAGCATCAAAAAGAGTAAAATACTTAAGAATCAACTTACTCAAAGAGGTAAAAATTCCAGTGATGGTTTTGCAAAATTAGAAAAATCTATCCTAAAATTCATATGGACTCTCAAGGGACCCTGAATAACCAAAACAATCTAGAAAAAGAAGAACAAAGTTAGAGAACTCACACTTCCTGATTTCAAAACTTACTATAAAGTAATCAAAACAGTGTGGTATTGGCGTAAATACACACACTATACTAATGAAATAGCACAGAGACCCCAGAAATAAAACTTTGCGTATATGGTCCAATGATTTTTGACAAAGGTACAAAGATCATTCAAAGGAGAAAAGATCAGTTTTTCAACAAATGTTGTTGGGAAAACTGGATACCCACATGCAAAAGAATGAGGTTGGACCCTTACTTTACACCATATACAAAAATTAACTCAAAATGGATCAAAGATATAAATGTTAGAGTTGAAGCTATAAAATCCTTAGAAGAAAACACATGGTAAAAGCTGTGTGTCATTGGGTCCAAATGCCATTGTAACAATGATTTCTTTATGACACCAAAGACATAAGTAACAAAAAAAATAACAAATTTTACTTCATCAAAATGAAAAAGATTTCTGTATCACAAGATACTATCAACAGAGTAAAAAGGCAAACCATAGAAAGATTGAAAATATTTGCAAATCACAAATCTGATAAGGGATTAATATCTAGAATAAATAAAGAACATCTACAACTCAACAATAAAAAAACAACTCAATTTAAAAATGCACAAAGTACTTGAATAGACATTTCTCCAAAGAAGATATAAAATGAACAGGAAACACATGAAAAGATGCTCAACATCACTAAGTATCAGGAAAATGTGAAATAAAACCACAATGAGATACCTTTTCACACCCATTAGGATAGTTACTATCACAAAATCAGAACATAACAAGTGTTGGCAAGGATGTTGAGAAATTGGAACCCTTGTGCTCTGAGTGTGAGAATATAAAACTGTGGAAAACTGTGTGGCAGTTCCTTCAAAAATTAAAAATAGAATTACTATATGATCTAGAAATTCCACTTATGGGTTCTGAAATAATAAAAATCATATTTATCAGCCTCTGTGTCCAGTTCTTGGCACAGAGCTCCTAAAACCTTTGTAATTTCCCCAGTGATAAGAACACTAGGAGAATCTTTTGTTCTATTGAGGCAACTCTGGGTGGGCTCCTGGATGGCTCCTGGATGGGGGCTGGTCACCAGAAAGACCAAGCCCTGATTAGAAGCTTGGAATTTCTAGCCCTACCCCTTATCCTCCAGAGAGAGGAGAGGAGCTGGAAATTGAGTTAATAATTGATCATGCCTATGTGAGAGAGCCTCCATAAAAATCCCAAGAGAAGGCGGTTCAGAGAGCTTCCAGGTTGGCAATGACAAGGACTGCTTGGAGACTGGTGTACCTGGAGATGGCATGAAAGCTCTGTGTACCGTCTCCATACCTTTCCCTATGCACCACTTCCAACAGTCTGTTCTTGAATTATATCCTCTTATAATAAACTGGTGACCTAGTAAATGTTTCTCTGAGTTTTGTGAGCCACTCTAGCAAATTAATCAAACCCAAGGAGAAGGTTGTGGGAACCTCTGGTTTTTAGCCAGTAAGTCAGAAGTATAGGTAACAGCCTGGGCTTGTAACTGGCATCTGAAGTTGAGGTGAGGTTGGGTGGGTGTGCAGACTTATAGGACGGAGCCATCAACCTGTGGAATCTGATGTATCTCTGGGTTGTCAGCATCAAATTGAGTTGAATTATCTGGCGACCAGCTGGCATTCCAAGAATTGCTTGTTGGAGGTGTGGGGAAGCCTCCTACATGTGAAAAAGTGAATCTGAGAACACCATTTATGGGTATACACGCAAAAGAACTGAACGCAGAGGTATAAAGACATATATGTACACCCGTGTTCTTAACAGCATTATTCAAAATTGCCAGAAGCTGGAATCAAGCCAGGTGTCCATCAATGGACGAACTGACAAAAAAATGTGGTGTATACACATAGTGGAATACTCTTCATCCTTAAAAAGGAAGGAATTCTGACA
Organism: Diceros bicornis minor; assembly: GCF_020826845.1. Classification (NCBI taxonomy): domain Eukaryota; kingdom Metazoa; phylum Chordata; class Mammalia; order Perissodactyla; family Rhinocerotidae; genus Diceros; species Diceros bicornis. The sequence goes on from NW_026691154.1 coordinate 195,508, forward strand.
CATGCTATGACATGGATGAACTTTGAGGACTTTATGCTAAGTGAAATAAAGCCAGTCACAAAAGGAAAAATACTGTATGATTCCACTCATATAAGGTACTTAGAGTAGTCAAATTTATAGGAATAGAAAGGAGAATGGTGGTTCCCAGGGGCAAGAGGGAGGGATAACAGGGAATTGTTGCTTAATGGGCATAAAGTTTCAGTGCAATGTGAAAACAGTTCTGTGGAAGGTTGGAGGTTATGGCTACACAACTATGTGAATGTATTGAATGACACTGAACTGTACACTTAAAAATGGTGAAAATTTTATGTTATGCATATTTTATGACCATTAAAAAATTAATTATTATCAACAAATGAACAAACACTAGCTACATGCGATAGCATGGATGAATATCACAACCATAATGCTGCATAAAAGAAATTATATTCAAAAGACTATATATTTTATAATTCCATTTATATAAAATCCAAGAAAGAAACAAAACCGAGGTCTGGCTTCTAGTAATGGTGGAGTAGCCTGTTGAATTAACACTCTCACAGATAACAATGATAAAATCTGCACAAAATATTATATATATTTATACAGACTCGTGTGGCTATATGTAATACACATAAAATAAATGTGTATTTGTGTGTATGTATAAATCACTTCCAAAAGCAAGCAGAACTGAGAGGGACTCTTCCTTTAAATGATGGGAATTGCACCAGGAGATATTTGCAAGCTTGAGTCTTTTGCCTCAAAGCATTCCAAAATCTGCACATGGCCTAGACAGGGGAAAAACTACAGTCTTACTTGTAATGTTAGAGGATGTATTTTTGGGCTGGCAGAGTAGCTGGAAAGTTAGGGGAGAAATTCTGGAAGGGAGGGAGACACAAAGAGGAAAATCGCAAAATATATATGTAAGTCTCTCCCCCACACACTCCAAATTGGCAGATCTTTGAACAACACACATGCAGGGTAGGCCCCAGAAGGCCTAGTGTAAAAATAGCAGTTGGAAGATGAAAGAACTAAACTAGGATTTCAGTTATGCCCACTGTAAATGAGATAGGATTGGAATTTCAGTCTAGCCAAGTTGATTCCCTGCTAGAAAAATAACAAAACTCTTCCAAGGAATACAATAGAATCCGGAGCCTCTATACCTATCTTTCATGATTTCCAGTACACAATTTAAAAGAAGCACGAGATTTGACAAAATAGGAAAATGTAATCCATATGTGACCAAAAGCAGGCAGTAGAAACTCTCCCCAATGTGTTCTAATTAGCAGTCAAGAATACGAAAGCAGTTATTATAAAGATGATCATGATGGTAAAGAAAAATATTCCCATAGTGAATGAACAGATGTGGGAACTCAGCAGAGAAGTGGAAATTACACAAAAGAACCAAATAGGAAGATGAAATAAAAAAAAATACTTTTGAGTTTACCGGTAGATTAGAAATAGTAGAAAAAACATGAAGATGCAGCAATAGAAATTATCCAGTCTGAAGAAAAGAATGTAAAAATTTTGAAGAAAAATGAAGAGAGCCTTATGACCTGTGAGATGATTGAGTCCCAAGCAGAGAGGGGAGAGACAGAAAAATGAAATGAGGCAGAAAGGCAAATCAATAAGTAATAGCATAAAACTTCCAAAATTTGTTGGAAAATCTAAAATTTTAGATCCCAGAAATTCAGCAAACCCACAAAATAAAATATAAAAGAAAAGCATACTTAGGTACACGATGGTCAAGCTACTAAAATCCAAAGATAAATAGAAATTCTTAAAAGCATCAGGGAAATACACACATACAGTGGAAGACATTACATACAGGGAGAAATATTGTGAATGATGGATGATGTACTATCAAAAACAAAAGAGACAACTCAACAACAAAATGACATCATTCAAGTGCAGAAAGAAAACCCAAAAGTCAACACAAAATTCTATATTTAGCAGAACTCACTTTCAAAAAGGAAGTAGAAGCCATAATAAGATACTGCACGCCTATTAAATGGCTGAAATAAAAAATAAAATTGCAAATACGACGTGCTGGTGAGGACTAGGAGCAATTAGAACTGGGAATGCAACATGATAGTTGCATTCAGAAAACAGTTGAGCAGGTTCTTATAAAGCTAAACATACACTTATTATATGACTCAGATATCCCACTCCTAGGTATTTACTGAAGAAAATTGAAAACTAATGTTTAAACAAAAATCTTTGTGGGAATCATTATAGCCATTTTATTCATAATTGCCAAAAGCTGGAAATAAACTAAATGTCCTTCATCAGGTGACTGGAGAAAGAAACTGTGTTGCATTGGTACATTATAATACTACTTGGCAATAAAAAGGATAAACTCTTTTTTGTGTGTGTGAGGAAGATAAGCCCTGAGCTAACATCCAGTGCCAATCCTCCTCCTTTTTCCCCCCAAAGCCCCAGTAGATAGTTGTATGTCATATTTGCACACCCTTCTAGTTGATGTATGTGGAACACGACCTCAGCATGGCCTGAGAAGCGATGTGTCAGTGCGCACCATGGATCTGAACCTGGGCCGCCAGTAGGGGAGCACACGCACTCAACCGCTAAGCCATGGGTCGGTCCCAGGATAAACTCTTGATTCACACAACAACATGGATGAATCTTGGCTGCATTTCTCTAAGTGAAGGAAGCCAGATTCAAAAGGCTATATAGAATATGATTCCATTTATATGACTTTCTAGAAAAGGCAGAATTACAGGGATGGAAAATGATCAGTGGTTGCCAAGGGATGGAGTAGGGGAAGGGGTTGAATACAAAGGGATAGCATGAGAGAACTTTGGGAGTGAAAAACACAGCTCTGTATGGTACTGTGGACATGTATGCATGACCATAAAGTCAAAACCCATAGAACTGTACACAGCAAAGAGTGAATTTTACTCTGCAAATTTTAAAAATCAATCAGGATGCTGGGGAACCCAGATGGAATGCAGTGACAAATGAATCTCACTGTATTACAAGCATGTGACATAACCATACAGAAGGAGTGGGGATGAAAGGTCCTGACCTAAGTTACTTTGGAAGACAGTGTTTTGACGGGATACTGTAAAACTAAAGTACTGGACATAAACACTGTACTCTAGGTGGTCAATTTGTTTTTCATAAGAGTATGGATTAGCAATTCTGAAACTAGTTGACACAGTAAACATATTGTAGCTAACTGGAGTTAGGTTTCTCACTGTTGGTGAAAGAAGTTACAAATAAACAAAAGGAGAATGCTAGAATAAACCCAGTGGTGCTGGCTTGGAGTTGGAAGTATCAGTATGAATCCATGTCTCTTTTAATATATCTATCAAAAAAGATAGATAGATTGATAGATCGATAGACAGATGCGTATACTTGAGTTTATATTCATAGATATATTTCCAAGCTCTGCTGAGAGGGACTAGAAGCAGTGACACTCTAATATTAATGAGCACATCTAGCTCCCAGATCTTGTTTTCTAAATATCATTCTCCAATAAAAAGAACCAGGTTTTCTTGGAGAAATGGCTAATTCTAGGGCTGGAGATAGAAAATACAAAATGAGCCTGGATCATCTTGTAGTGCCAGAAAGTAGGAAAGTGCTTTAAAACACACACAAACACACACACACACACACACACACACACACAGAAAATGATGGGACGTGTCAAAATGAATCAGTCTAAAAGACTTCCCAATGACTCAAGCTGGAAAACTGTGAGCAACAAAATAAATAATGGTAGCATTGGATTATTACCCAGAGACTAAAATAAATATCCACGAGGCTATACTGATATAAAAAAGATTAAATAAGAAAGGAAGGGAAGGAAGAAAGAAAAAAGGGAAAAAAAAGAATGAGAGAAAGAGAGAAAGAAAGGAAGAAGGAAAGGAGAGGGAGGGTGGGGAATCTTCCTCACAGAGTTCCAAATAATAAATGCGCTAGACAGCATGAAATTGAAAATCGCCACTAGAACGCTACAGTAATAATTACTGTTGGAAAGATTGACTGATGAATGCAAAAACGGGAGGAAACTTAAAGAAGAAACAGTACAATTGCAGAGTCTCAAAGCATTTCCTTCCAAACACTTAACTTATTTCTCTTATTTCTTTAAAATACCTATGACTATTTAAAGCAAAAATTATAACACTGTATTGTGGGATTTATAACATGGGTGGATGTAAAATTTATGACAACAATAGCACAAAGGACAGACAGACGTAGATGGAACCGTTCTGTAGCAAGTCTTCCATATTTTACATTGATTAAACTGGTGAACTATTAAGTCTAGGTAGGCTGTGATATGTTAAAGATGCATATTGTAATCTGGACCAACCAGTAAAAATCCAAAGGTGTGTCACTTAAATGCTAATAAAGGAATTAAACAGCATACCAAAAAACGTTTGTACAAGACTGTTCACAGGAGATGACCTGCACGTCCCCAGGAGCAAGATGAGCGCACTTTGGGGCATCCACAGAGCAGAACGTCCTCAGCCGTGCCAAGGAGCAAACGCTGACACACACATGCTGAGAGAGACTCATCAACATCGTGCTGAGGGAGGCAAGCTGGACAGAAACCAACACACATGGGATGATTTCAGCCAAGATGAACCTATGCTGAAAAAACCAGAACAGGGGTTGCATCGGGGGAAGGAAAAAATTGTCTGGGAAGGAACAGGAAGGAGTTTTCTGGGGGTGATGGAACTATCCTATTCTTAAAGGGATGAAAGTTATATGGGCATGTTTATTTGCCAAAACTGTACGGTTGAGATTTGTGCCTTTCAGTGTGCACACATCTTACTCACCACACACGCACAAAGGCTTAAAAGAATAATAAAGTGAGGTGAGAATGGGATGGAGTGTGGATGAAACAAAAATAGCAGATGATTAGTAGTTGTTGAAGCTGGGTGATGGGCCTACTATGCTATTTTGCTTATTTTGTATATTGTTTAAATTGTTCTGTAATAAAACACTTGTATAAGAAGACAAACTCGATATACAGTGTTCACTGGTAAGATATCAGTTACCTTTGGGGAGGAAATAGGGAGAAAGGGATTGTCGGGGCCTGAGTAAAGCTGGTGTTAGTTCTTGGTCACACAAGTGTGTTCACTTTGTAATAATTCTTTGAGATTTACGTGGATGACTTCTGCAAATATTTCTGTACGCATGTTATACATCAATAAACATTTTAAATCCTGCATATTTGCACAAAGATACTAAGTCAATATCTTAGAATAACAGCAGTGTTTTGTTTTAAAGTGGAACACATTCACTCATGACACCATTAGATGGATTTTAATACTCCCAAGTATCTATTAATGCCCTCATCCCTGCGTGGCTCCTGGGTCTTTCCATTTTTGCCTCAGTTTTGTAAGTGGCATGGATTTGAGTTTTTATGATGCCATCTTTCTCCAGCAAGGTCCACCCCCACCACGATGCTCACCAAGGCCTCGACACCTAGCACAGTGCCGTGTTCACAGCATGCACTGAAGACCTGTGAGACTGGGTTGGATGAGGAACAAAATGAGGAGCTCATGATGTTCGTAACTTATGTCTAGGTGCCATATTGTGACTTAGGAAATTGGTAGAGTTTTTCGATAGCTTTGCTATGCCTTCTAATTTTTCCTATTTAAAACAATGGGAAATAGGGTCTCAGAGTTCTTTCTCAGAGAAAGTCTGACATTTCAGGCACAGATTACTGACAATTATTAATGGCATATGACTTTCCCACCTCATCTTAGTGTTAAGTTTTTAATTCCTTACCTTGGAAATGACCTAACATTTCTTCTTCCAAATCTTGTAGTAATACCGATGCTCCAGAAAGTCAGGCCACAGATATTCTGCTGTTGTGCGTCCTCCCTGCAAAGAAGTGGAGCTGTGCATCCACCAGTCTAAGAAGTGTGTGGTGCTGTAGTATTTGGAGTCAATCAGAAAAGCTAAATGGAAAAACGACTTCAGAGAATTATCACCATAACCCCCCACAGCAACAAATTATTTTGTGATTCTGAGGGTATATTTAAACAAGGATATTAAAACTAGTTCCCAAGGAGCCAGCCCTATAGTAGAGCAGAAATTGCATATTACCTTCCTGCACAAACTTGCCTAACATTGTGGGAAGGACCAAAGGGAAGTTTCGGTGTTGTTGCCTATGTTAACGAGGCCAAGAGGTCCACACTGGGATAAGGAAGTCCAGTGAACCAGCCTGTGTGCAGCGTGGGAAAAGGGACATGTGTGTGGTCCCCTGAAGTGGCTTAGGGGTCACTTACCAGTGCACCTGAGTTTCCTGTCTGTATAATGCAGGAATTGGGGCTGTCCAATGTGATGTTTTCTCCTTTTTATGACATGGCTCAGGGCAGTCCTTCTAAGACTCCTGACCAAGGTATGGGCCCTTCAGGCAGATTGGGTCCAAAGGGAGGATCTCTGCAGCGACCCTGACCACGGGTCCAGAGCGAGGATCATGGCAGCCTGGAGGGATGGGGGGATGGTAGGACAGTGGCCTTGAAAAGGCAAATTCCAGGATCCCAGGCACCTGGTAGTTCCATTTTAGATATTGAATTCACATTTCAAATACTGGCCAGGGAGCTTCCACCAGGGCTGCAAGCAACCTCAGCAATAGCCAGGCTGGTGAGCCCCACCCCTACCTGAGTACTGGCCTCAAGGGATGCAGCCCAACCACACTGCGCATACTCTGGGGGGTGGTCAGGGCATGGAGAATGGGCGTGGTATAGAGAAGAGGGTTGGATGGAGAATCAGAGGCGTGGAGCCCAGGGCCCGAGAGACAAGGCACGAGTTGGGGCCACGAGCTGTGCAGGCTGGGAGCTTTTCTCTCTTAACCGCTCCCAGCTGGCAACCCGTAGGGCTGCAGGACTAGAACTCCCAGGAGGCTCTGGGCACGAGGCCGTGCCTAGCTCTGGGGGGAGGAACAGGGCAATGTGAGCTTGGCCGAGGGCCAAACCCCCTTTGAATCAGGACTCTGGCCCTGCACCCGCTCCAACAGGACTGAGTCCCGGAGGGAATGTGACAGGACGAGAGGGACCAGGGAGTTAGGAGGGTGTGGCGGCTGCATGGGCAGCCGCGGGCCTGCAACGTGCAACTGCTTTTGTCCAAAATTGAAGCTGGACTGGCGCCTCTTCCCCACCACCTCCCTCCGTTGCTTGATTCCTCCTCCCACCTGCATGCCTGTGGGTCTTTCCACAGCCTCCTACCTAGTCCAAGGCCAGGTGCTTCTCTAAAGTGCTTATGGGAACTGGTTTGACATCCCAGAAACTTTCCAGTTTGCCTGCTGCCCTCTGCCATCTCCAGCCAAAGTGCCATCATTTCATCAGCTTTGGGGAGACATTCGCCCTTGTGGCCCCTCTTGCAAGCACAACTTAAGAGTTTGCAGGGTGGTAGCATTGGCTGTTGCTTGCCTTTTTCACAGGTGTGGAAGTTGAGGCATCCTCGGGGTTAATCATTGGTTTCCCCAGGATCTGCTAAGAGCAAAGGGGAACAACACAATTCCCAGGCAAGTATCTAGTAAGCCGTTTTCACTAACCCATTCCAGTGCAGAGGCCTCCAAAACAGCATCCTTAAGATGAGAATAGCTTAAGCATTTTGCCCTTTAGATTGATCACCTAATCTCAGCTCAGGCCTGAGTGGCCAGTCTCTCAGGGACATGAGTGATGACTCTGATCCTTCAGGAAGAGACCGGTGGTCCAGCTTTGGGAGAGGCGTGTTCATGGTAGACAGCACCTGGGCAGCATTTGAAACCCGTCAGCTTTAACATCTCTGCTTGGGATTCTGGCAAGTTTCCAGGATAAACATGCCCAGGAATAGTCAAATGTACCGTATTCTTTAAAAATTGATTAGAGTAGTGAAAGGAACAGAGCATAAAATATCCTGATTATTTGCAAAAGATGAAATGCAAGCAAGACCTTCTTGTTAATTTTTTTCTCCTCATTCTCTTGGCTGTACTATACGCTTGAATGCAGAAACAAAAAATTTGAATTGCCAAGTTATCTTTTCCTGAGATTGGTAAATTAACTTAAAAGTCTTATTGAAACCTGTGGAGGAATGGTTAGCAGCTTTCATGATTCATGTCCTCCCTAAAAACCTGGGTGCTGATCTACATGAAAAAAAGTCCTTGTTTATATTACACACCCCAATAGGTTACATTTCCGATTCCTGAATGTGGGATGTCATCAAAACAACTGAAAAAGCTGGTCATGGAAACTGGACCCTGTCACTATGTGAAGAATTTACCTCTTTATGAATTAATGACTCGAATTCTTTAACATTTTTGTAAAGAACAGACGAGAAACTCTGCAGTGTCTCTGAGTGTGGCAAGACGGGGAATTCTCCTTAGACCACATCCTCGAGTTCTTCTCTCGTGTTCAATAGACCCGGGTGATAGTCCGTGTGGTCAGGTGCAGCGCCGCTCCCCCAGCCCCCAGTGTTCCATCCTACTCTGGCCTGTGACCTCTTCAGGGGGTTCTGATGACACTCATCCACAAGGGTTGGAAGGAGACATTGTAACATGAGGATATTCATCATCTTAAAACAACGATTAATGGAGAAGAAAGTCTCGGGTTCTGTGTGCTCCGATGCAACTGCTGTTGGGGTGTGGCTTCAGTGACCACTGTGCTCCCAGCAGTCCCCACAATGGCTGTCTCAGACATTTGATCTCCTGGTGCAACCACAGCAGCTGTTGACAGAGCTGAGCGCTCGTGGTTCAGTGTCTTCCATCAGATTTTGTGGCTCTGACCCTTCTATGCTCACCCCCTTCCCATTCCTATCTGCTGAGTTGATTGCTTTGTAGTTGTTTCCTAGGAGCCACTGTGTGTAACTGGATTTCACAGTGTCTTTAGAGACCCATCTTCACTACACGAGTCACTGTACAACAATGACTTATCCTGGTGTAGCCTGTGTTCATCATCTCCAGTGGAGCTGTGAAGAACCCTGCTTACTAGTACCCTGTCTCATTCTCATGCTGCTGGGGCTGCTTATGAAGTTGAGCATCCCGTCTTTGGTCTCATTGCCATTATTCTTTTCATCGATTATTTTGAAGTCGGATATGACTTTGTTAATAATGTGGACACTTGCTGTCACAGGAACTTTTATGTAACTTCCCCAACAGCTCTGTGAAGTAGTCCTGTGATCCCCATTTTACAGGGGGGGACACTGAAGCTCAGAGAGATGGAGTAGCTTCCTTCACGTCACACAATTTCTCGGTATATTTTGTGTCTCCACCTGGATCTCCGCTTCTCAGGTGAGTGCACTTAGGTGGTGTTCCACTTTATGCCTCTCTGCCAGTCTCCCCAAAGGCACACGCCCCATCCTGAGTCCATTGTCTGCTTGATGGCAGTCACCCTGCACAAACAGTCTCCGGGCAGGGATTGGACTAGCGGGGCGTGGTCCTCCGGCTTACTCTGGGCAGGTACTAGGTTCATGGCGAGAGCTGGAGCAGTGGAAGATACTGACCGTCACTCACCTGGAAGGTTTGTTATGTAGAAATACTCCACTGACTTTTTGCAGGTGTCATGTCTTCTTTGTCTTCATTGCTCCTCTGGGCATTCTCCTACAGTCCATGCTGTGCAGTAACATAGAGTACAGAGACTGGTGAACATAATACTGTTGCCATGCACCAAATGGTCACATCACTCATTTTTCTAATTATGAAACAAATACACACTGTAAAAAAGTCAAATTGCACTGATCTATGTAGAGTAAAGTGAAACATTCCCCTTTCATCCCCTTCCCTGCAAACTCACTCTCCTACTCAGAAGAAACTATTGTTAAGAGGTTGTGGCTTATTCTTCTGGAAATTTCTTATGAATTTATAAATACACAAAATTTTTTTTAAACATAAATTACATAACTACATCGTTTGCAATTTGCTGTTTCCTAAACCATATATCATAGACCTCTCTCCTTATCAGTGCACATCACTCTAACTTACCTTTTTAGAAGTTTTAGAGGTATTCCAAAGAATAGGAATACCATGATCTGTTTATATCTTCTTTGATAGCAAAGGGATTACATCCAGTTTCACTATTATACATAATGCTGCTATAAGATCCTTGTATGGAATTTATTACACTGCTTTCAACTGCTCAATATGCTTTGTTTCCTTTTAGTCAGAGACTATGATATATTTTTAACACTTTTACGGGAATTATTTTATAGGGAAATTAATTTTATCACTGAATAACGACATTTATGCGGAAGCTGGACTTCAAGGTCATCCATGTCAGTATTCTGGAGAAAAATAATGAAACTTAGAAGGTATTATGCTTGCTCCATCACATTCTAACAAGTCATGTTAACAATGTGAGTTGAATCTTTGAATAGCCTCTACTTTCTCTGTTCAGATGAACGATGACTTTTTCTTGTCTAGAAAACTTCTGACTCCAAGAGCTCTCAGTTGGGTTTCAGAGAGGGTAAGATATTGGTGTTGTATCCATTTCTCTTCAGCTGTAGGCTGCGTCTTCTAAAGATCATAGAATTGATCATGGTCCAATCGATATATGTGATTTGGTTCAAAAATTCAAAGTAATGAACTCAACATAGGACTCTATATCTTTTGTTCTTAATAAAGAATTTCCTTTGATATCCTTAAGTCTCTGTGATTACTAGTAAAAACTCACCTATGGGTGAAGAGATGTGGTTCTGCTGACAATGTCTGGCTTGAACATCCATAGTTAAGCCTGCCACATCTGTAGGTAGGTTAGACTTGACCTCTTGATGACCTCTGCCCTTGGTCTTTGACCTGGGAAAAATAAGAATTTAAAAAAGCTGCTGTTATTAGCACTCAATGCTAGAAACGCCCATTAAAGAGTGAGTTTGGTTTGGTAAACCAAAGGGAGTATAAGCAGAACAAAGTCACTAATATCTATAAAATTTCAAAAAATTCTAATTTTTAAAAATATAACTCTGTTTTTGCCACACTGCAAACTGTGTATATATGAATGACGTATCCCTCTGTCCATTTCTTAAGTTATTTCCATTGATTTGATGGATTTATCTTCAAACCCGGATTCCAAGTGTGAAAGGACATCTTGGTCCTTCAAAAAAAAGAAACCATTGAGATTTAATTTTCCTTTAGCTCGGCATCCCAAAGGTTTGAGGAATAAATGATCGTGTAATGATACAATGATTTTGAAATCTAATTGTTAATTAGAGGGGTGTAAGAGATGATCGAATGGTGGTTCATCACCATGGTCAAGGGTATTGTACACATGGACATGTAAACACGATTCAGGAAGCTGCTTCAGCACCGTGACATCACTGAGAACCACAGTGCAGGGGGATCTAGGCACAAAGCCGTCTGCCTCGATCTCCTGGGTTACATGTAGATGCAGGTGTCTTGACAGTGGCTTCAGAGAAGCTAACTTTTATCTATTTCTCCCCTTCCTTATCTCCAGTTTACCTCAAACACTCCTGACTACCATATTTTAAAGTAAGACCAATTATAGTTATCTATGTGAGATTCTTGTTTATTATTAGAGAGTGATAATCAAGGATACCATCAAATATCATTTAATTGACCTAATTAAATTTGTTGTACCTTATAATTGATTAGAACACTACGTTTAGTTGAGCGTTTGATATTCACCAAGTGTGTTAATCTGCTTACAACTGCTATGTGCCTGACTCCTCGTAGAAGTGTATCTTTGGCCCATCACAAGATTTTAATGACTCAAATCATCATAAATTAAGATAATGTACTGTCTTTTGGATGATAGGGAGACATATGGGTCCATTTTGGAAATATGCCCATCTGTCTTTGCTGCCCATGGGAAGTTGCTGGTTACTAGGTCTCCAGGTGGTTTGCACAAGCCCTAGGTCTGTAATAGCTTGGTGCCTCTCCTTCTACTTGGGGTAGAAATAAAAGAGATCAGAGAGACTTATTAAAGTTTTGGTTGCATGAAGCCTTCTATGAAGACCATCCATGCATATTGTTCTGGATAGCTCTCTGTTCCTAAGACTGCTAGTTACTTAAAGGGCTTGTCGGGAACTGTGAAAGGTCTGATATTTTACCTTTCCTGCAAGCTAATAAGTTAGCCTACAATGGTTTTACAGATGCTGGCAAAAGACAGGAGACCCATGGGTCAGAGACAAAGGACTTAATGACACAGCAACAGCAGTGGCCAGAGTATCAGCATTGGCACTGGTTCACTAAATCCCACTTCCTACAGGGTGATACACAGTGGGCCAGGTGACATGCAGAGGGTTGCAAGATCTCAGAGCCTAAGGAATTCAAATCTTTGATAACGGGCAGGATGTCTGCTAACCTTTGCCCTGGGGGGGTGTTATTTTTATTATACTGGGCAGTAAGCAAGCCTACCCTTTGCTCCAAAGGAGGCCACTATTTCTATCTTCCAAGCCTCCCAGCTCTACACACATCCTTGAAAAGATAACCTGGTCTTACTGGCTTTCAAAGATAAACTTGAATGAGACTTGATCATCATTCAGTTCTTCTGTTTCCTTTATTGAGATTGTGCAAATATGCTCTTTTCTCTGTAAAGTTCATTAACTTTATTCATAAATAAGGGATGTTTTTGGTTTTATTTATTAAGTTGAAATTGTCTTATTAGAGGAAATGATGATACTGTTATGGGTTGGATCTGAAAGTATGCTTTTCCAGGAAAAATGGGAAAGAAGATCAGTGCTCACAGAACTTTGCCACAAGGAGCTGACAGCAACTTAAATTATTTTAATTTGAATAGTGTTTTGTACATCTTTCTTCCATTTACTTCATCCTCTCTGCTTCCTGTAACTCTCATATGGGAATGGGGCACTTTCAGGGATTCACTGAACTCATTTACAATATTCAAATGGTTTTGTTTTTTGTGTTTTTTTTATTGAGGTAAAGTTGACATACAATATTATATCAGTTTAAGGGTACAACGTAATGATTCAATGTTTGAGTATATATTGAAACGATCACCACAATAAGTCCAGTTAACATCCGTCCCCATACATAGTTACAAATGTTTTTGTCTTGTGATGAGGACATGGCATATTTCAAGGTGCAGAAGACTCAACGATGGCGTCATACTTTTCTATATACAGCTTGATGAATTTGGACATAAGTATACACCCTTGAGACTGTCACCACCATCAAGGCCACAAACATATCCATCACCTTCCAAAGTTTTCTCTCACCTCCTTTATTACTATCATTCTGTGGTAAGAACTCTTAGTATCTACTCTGGTAGCAAATGTGACGTATGCAATAGAGTTTTGTTAGCTGAAGGCACTACGCCACATCCTACATCTCCAGAACTTATTTATCTTGATAACTGAAACTTTGTATCCTTTGACAATCAGCTCCCCATTTCTCCATCTCCCCAGCCCCTGTCAACCACCATTCTAACCTCTGCTTGTATGAATTTCACAATTTTAGATTCCACATATAAGTATTTGTCTTTCTCTGTCTACCTTATTTCACTTAGCATAATATCTTCTAGGTCCCTCATGTTGTCAAAAATGGCAGTAATTCCTTCTTTTTTCAAGGTTGAAGAATATTCCATTTCTTTATCCATTCATCATCAGCGACGTTTAGGTTACTTCCATATCTTCGCTATTGTGAATTAGCTGCAAGGAACATTAGAGTACAGGTATCTTTTTGAGACCCTGATTTCAATTCCTGTGTGTATATACCAGAAGTGGGATTGCTGGATCATATGCTAGTTTTCTTTTTTGGAGGAACCTCCATACTGTTTTTCATAATGGCTGTACTAGTTTACATTCCCATAAGGGTTCCTTTTATTTACATCTTCACCAATATTCGTCATTTTTAGTTTTTCTGATAATCGCCATCTTAACAGGTGTGAAGTGATAGCTCATTGTGGTTTTGATTCGTATTCCCTGATGATTAGCGATGCCAAACACCTTTTCATAGACCTATTGGCCACTTGTATGTCTTCATTGGAAAAAGTCTATTGTGGTCCCTTGCCCATTTTATAAATTGATTTGTCTTTTTGTTATTGAGCCAACACAAAAAAAGGAGAACAAAATTTCCAGGCATTATGGATGCTTCCCAGTTGATGCAGATGGTTTTGTGTTTACAGTGGTACCAAAAGATCATGTTTCGTGTTTTTTCTTCGGCTTGTTATAAGACCCGCAGTAGCTGCAGCATGGCAGATAATCGGGATCTTCTGGGTTTGGAGGTTTACAAAATAAATGGGTGGTAAGGATTTTTTTATTTTTCCAAGAAAGTTATTGTGATCATTGTCCATGGAATCCAGGATTAGATAGGTGGAGGAGAAAATTAAGGTCAGGAATGGTGATCTGGCATTACTTCTGATCTTGAGGGACAGGTATTTACTGCATGAGTGTTTGAATAAAAATATTAGAGATCAGGAATTTGTGGTGGGTGACTATGTTTTCTGAATTATTTACTTTTGAACACAACCACTTGGATTATGTGAACATCTGGGATATGGGAGTAAGTCGTTAGCAGGGGGTGGTTGATAATATCACTATTGATTTAACCTCTATGAACACCAAGTGGTCAATGGATTAAGCAAATGAGTAGACAGAAAACACAGAAATGGTAAAAATTGGGATTTAGTAAAGGACTGGGGACTGACTGTCCTGAGGGGGAGTGCCAGGACTTGTGCGGTTGAGAGTGACAAGGACAAGAAGAGAATAGAATCACACTCAAACAAGGAGGGGGTGTTAACAGGATGGAGGGGGAGAAATTATCTGGAGCAGCTTTGAGTTTTGACCTTGAGCTTTCTGTTCTTGATGCAAATCTGCCTGATGACATCCTGGGACACAGGTCAGATCTATCCCCAGGGGATCGAGGGAGGGTAGAAGTACAAAACAGCCAGGATAATTGTCCTAAAAAGGCAGGCTTCCTTTATCATTTGACCCACTTTCATGATTGGTTTATCTAGGGTAAGAGGAAAAGAAAGATGATAAGAAGGATGATAGTCACGTCTTCGCAGACGTGGTGAACACAGAAGGAGCAGCAGGGGCCTGGCTTCCTGAGGACAGGTTTAGGCTGAGGGCTAAACCCACCGCAACAGCCTGGAAGAAGCTACATCCAGCAGGATAGACGAGCACGGAAGCCAGAGACCTGCTGATGGCACCAGCTCGGCAACTCCTCCTGGAACAGCCCAGCCAACACCACTGTGTCCCATGACCAGGGCCTCCTGCCCAAAAATGGCACCCTGTTGCCCATGGGCTGAACAGATCCCTCTGCTTGTTAACCTGGACAAGATAGATGGGAATGTTTCAGAGAAAGTTCAAGTGAGAAACTATCAAAACCACAGCCCACTCAGTCCCCCTGCCACGCACTCCTCTCCTCTCTTTCCAGACCCACAGCCTCCACTCTATCTTGGTCATCAGTTCTCTGCTCAAGGACTCGTCTTGGCTATAGAGCTCCTTAAGTTTTTCAGAGCTTTACCCGAGGGGAGGGGAAAGAGGGAAGGATAAATTTAGGGATAATGTGAGGAGTCTGAGTGCAAATCCCTTTTCTTTGACAACCCAAGAGATTCAACCTGCCTGGAGGAGTGTTCTCACTGGGCTCCTCTGAGCGCTAAGGTCTCATGGGACTGAGAGGGGACTCTCCTGTTGGTCACTGGGGTCTCCACTCCCCAGCTCTACAGAGCAGCTCTGTTTTGACCACTATGAGTTTCAACTGACCATAGAGTTCTGTTGCTATAAACACTTGAAAATCTCCAATGTGGCTCAACCCAGTACCTGACATTTAGGGAAACTGAGTCCTGAAGCAGAACTGGTTCACTAAGGACACCAGGAGACTTAGAGACCAACTGCCGATGCCCAGGCCCTGTCCCCAGCATTTGCTGCCTCCCAGGAGTTCCCAGCTGACTGAGGTGCCAATGGCAGTCATACAGGAGATCCCCCATCCATCCTGGTCCTCCTATGGAGAGAGGCTTACCCACGGGGAATCTTCCCCCGATGTGTTCTTCAGGTGGCTTGTGGAAGTTTTCTGCAGAGCAGAGATGACAGTGCAGGGCGAGGAGAAGTTCTTCCAGATCTCGCACTCTTGGGGAAGGGAAAAGAATGAGGTGTGAGGTTGGGCACTGGAGCCCCGCTTGCTCTAGTTTCAGTCCCTTCTATTTAAATCTCCCCTCCTGGATGAGACAGATGCTCAGGGAGCCCCAGAAGGACATTTAGGACTCAGAGAGTAACACTCACAAGGAGGAGGAGTTTAGCTCAACCCAGGGAATTAGACAGGTAGGAAGTGAGCATCCTCCCACTGGGACCTGGAGTCAAGGTCAGTGGGCCCCTGGCAGGAAGGGCCTGGGGACTTGCAGGAGCTTAGACCACACACTGCAATCCTGGGAGCTGATAAAGGTGGAGAGGCAGTTCCCAAGTCTCCAGAGAGGGGCTCCACTGGGCCTCCCACGGCGCGCCTGGGCCACCTGGACCCAGTGCTCTACCACCCTCGCCCTGTCCTGGGCTGTCATGCTCACGTCCCTGAGGCAGGTGGTGATGACGAGGCTGGCCACCCTTCTGAACTGGTCGATGGTGGCCTGGATGGTGGGTGTCTAGTGCTCACTGCCAGGCTTGTTCTTCTTGTGCCAGGTGGATCCCAGGCACTGAGAGGGCACCACCTTCCAGAAGAGCTCCTGGGGAACAGGGGGAATGTCATCCAGCCCTGCCACAGGCCACCTCTGTGTCCACAGCCCCTAAAGTCCGACACAGGTGTCACAGTTTAGAGCTGGAGCTCAGGAAGCTCAGGATGTGGCCTGAGCCTTGTGAGAGTCCCTGGGTTTTCTTCTCTGTCCACCGAGGGTGCCCAGCACAGGATGACCCAGGACCCAATCCCGGCAGGGAAGGGAGAGGGGCATTTGCACCCAGCCCATCCTGGCTAACTCCAAGCTCCAGATGGTGGCTCAACTCTGCTCATGTCAAGGAGGCATCTTCCACCACCTTGATCTCCTCTCTAATCCCACTCCCCATTCTGATGCACATTCCCCCATGGCAGCTACAACCACTGGCCTTGTCTGTCTCCCTTGTAGTGAAGCACACATCAGGTGTCAAGTCCTGAGGCTGTTGAGCCTCCTGAGGAGACGGCAGGGCCACTGTAGACCTGGCTGCACACAGTGAGTTCCCCTCCACCACTGATGGGCCAGGCCCTGTCCAGCTTTCCATCTCTTCTACCTCATGGAGCTGGCACAGCCACTCTGTGCAGCAGGTCCTGTTAGTGTCCACCTCTACGATCTGCAGGTGGACAGCAAAGGCTTGGGGGTTCCGGAAGTTGCCCAGGTCATATGGTTGGTAAGGGGTGGAGCTGGGATTTGGGCCCAGATCATGGGAGTCTGGATCAGGTCTGGGACAACGATGGCAGAGGGAAGGCCTGTTCCACCCCGCCCTGAGAGCCCAGCTGCTCACCGCATCCATCACGGTCAACCGCTCTACCACCTGCTTAGGAGAGAAGGCCGTGAGGTTGGGCTTCTTCTCACGCTCCTTAACAGCCACAGGTGGAGACAGACTTCCCACTAGAAATGATGGTCCAGGTGACTCCAGCTCAGCAGCTCCCACTCCTGCTGGAGCCGATGTTGGCCCTTGCTCCAGCTCCAACACTGCTGATGGAGGGGACGCTGGCTCCAACGCTAGAAGGGGTGATGTCAACGGAGCTGTAGCCAGCTCTACCTCCACCACTGCCCACTGCTCTGCTTCTGCCACTGGCTAGAGCTCTGCAGCTGGCGCTACAGTGGGATAAAGAGAAAGATTCACCCACATAGCTGACTGTCCATGTGTCCCTCTAAACACAGGAAAGATCCCACTTCCCTTCCAGGAATATGCAGCCTGCAGTCCCCCTTACCCTCTGCCTCTGCCTCAGTGACCTCCAGAAGCTCACACCAGGCAAAGGTAAGAGGGTCATGGTAGCTCAGCTCCGAACCAGGCAAGGTTACCTGCATGTACATCCCCTTTAGCTTGAAAAAGGGACAGCCCCAGTCTGGTCATGCCCTAGTTCTGCTCCAACCTGGTTATCTCAAGGTCCTGAGTGTGGAGACCCTCTGGTCCTGCTCTCATCTCAGAGCAGCACTGGATGGTGTTTGTGGCCTCAGGCACCTTCCCCTTGCCTAGTGAGTTGGTGAAATTGAAACCATTGGGCAGCTCCTCGATGACCTTCTGATTGGAGTTCTGCAATGACTGCTCTGGAGCTGGGCCAGAAGGAATCAGGGGCTGCCTGCACACTGCCACTGGGGTCAACCCCCAAGAGAAAGTCTGCTCCTCAGTTCAGGCACAGAGGGACATCCCTGCAAAGAACTGTGGTCAGGCAGGAAAAGAGATGAAACCTCTATGGCTCAGTAACTTAAGAGTAGAGGAGCTCACCTTCTCATGCTGCCAGCCATGACCTGGGCTATGAACATGACAGGCCCACCATGCTTCCGACACCTAACAACCAGCTCCTGCCCAAGAATGGCCTACCCCTCATACCCTGCCTTCTCCCCTCCACACAAACACACACAGACACACACACACACGATGAAGTGTAAGGGGTGTGGGGCTGATCAGGTGGGATCACAGTTGTGTCCTGGCCTGCACTAGCCTTTCCTGGGCTGCCCCGTGTTACCCTTCACTGCCTCCTGCCAGATGTCCAGAGGCGTCGGGGATGAGGGCTGAGCCAACGTCGGCAACGACCAAAAAGTTTCTCTTTCTGGGTTTTTTTTGAGCCTAGATCCTCCAAAAGTTGGGATACAACAACAAAATATTTTTGCCTGTTGACTGTCTCCAGTCAAGTGAGCTGGATGGGGGGCTGTGAGTGCCTGGTTACCAGAGTTCTAAGATCTGTTGAGGTTTATGACCAAGGAAGTGAGGTCATTTTTCAAGATTCCTTTACCTGGGCCCCTTCCCTCAATCAGACTTGTCCAGAGCTGCCCCCTGTGCCCTGGCTGCTAACCCTCCTCCCCCATGTCATCTCCTGAACTGTACACAAGGAGCCTACACAGCCCTAGCCACAGCTCCCTGGAAACCTAAGTCGGGTCTTAGCTTTGAGGAGACAGAGACGAATGCAGACCTCCTTTTTCTTACCAGTTCTTCATCCTGAGAAAGTCCCTGTACCTCTCAGGTCCTCCTCAGTCTCTAAACCTGCACCATGGGGATCAGGCTAGAATCTACTTCCTAGGGATGTCACCCGGTGTATATGACATAATATCTATTACCCCTGTGGGCTGGTGTCACATGTACGTAAGGCACAAACTTAGAGATGGAAGAATAACAAGAAGGGGTGACAGGTAGCACAGAACACCACTCAAAACAGGCCTGGGTTCTAGCAATGTGATATTGGAACAGTCGCTTCCAACTTGGCCTCATTTCCAGGTCAGCATCATGAGGGGGTTGAAACTAATGGAAATTTAGATACTGCCATCCTGTGGCATAAAACCATTCAATTGTTTCCTGTTTAATGGAGAATGTGACCCAAGTGTCTCATCTTCGCCTACGAGGTGGGCAATCTCCACAGTGGTACCCAGTAAGCCCCACCCATGGTATAGCCATCCCAGTGGAACCACTAAGTAGTTAGTAACTGGCTTCTTAACATAATAACAGCCAAAGTGATGGGATGTCTTGTCTAAATTTTAACTAAAAAAGTCTCTCACTTCCTCTTACTCCCTCTTTCATGTTCCATCTCTGCCTCTCTCTCTCTCTCTCTCACTCTGTCGAATCCCTGTAACTGAGGAATCAAATACCAGTGTTTTTGGGCTGCCCAATGTGGACTCCTAGAGAGGAGAGAAGCACGAGATTGCCCAGGCCAACAGACAGAAAGAAACTCAGGCTCTCAGTCCAAACTGAACCCTGAAAGCTGAGAGTGAACTTGGGGGCCAGTCCTCCCCAAGTTGAGCCTCAGTTGCAGGCCACACAGGGGGGTGATTAGGTAAGAGGGAAGAAAGGACTGTGGGAGCTTTCTGCCTGATCCACCTGGAAAGGTGAGGGCGAGAACAGTGTCATGTGACACTGAGTCCTCAGGAGAACCTGTGAGGTAGCTGGAATTCTCACACCTTCCAGATGAGGAAACAGGCTCGGGGAGGCCTGGCCCAAAGCCCAAGCTCACACCCAGAGTGAGAGTTGGAGCTTGGCTTGTTCTAGGATCACAACACCTTGGAGGATGGAGTGCTATTGGTACCAGATGCCTGGAGTCAGATGTCCACGGTCAGAGGACAGTGGTGTTGGAGAGAAATGGGGTGAGGGGACTATGGCCTTACTGACACTCACATTGACCCTGGCAGCAGAGGCCCTCCACGTTTGCCCCCCCACAGATCAGCCCCCAGAGAGTGCAGGAGAAGCAGCAGCAGCAGCAGGTGAGTGTGCCTGTGGGGGAGGGGCTCTACCCTCCCAGCTGGAGGCCCTCAAATCAAGAGAGGAGGCCCCTTCCTCTTGGTGCCACAGTGCCTGAATCCCCCAGTAGAAGTGACCGGGAGGAGGGCCTGGAAGAGCTGGTGCAGGATGGGTTTGTTGTGGGGAGGGCCAGGGACCGCACACCCTGTGATTTGCCAGAAGCCGGCCCTGGGAAGTGAGGAGGAGGAGTGTGGTTTTCTTGGGCTGTGAAAGGAGGAGGAGTTGAGGGGAGGCTGCTAAGGGTCTTGGCTGCCTCCCGTGGGAACCCTGAGGTGGGCCAGGAGGCTGAGGGTGAGGACTTTTCAGGGGAGGGTCTGCAGGGGGCCGACTTGAGAGCAAGGACTCATCCCACCCACACCCCGATGTCACAAAGTGTCGTCCCATATCTTGGCACTTTCCTTGGTCACCTGCTGATGCTGCACCTGTTGATGGGTGATAATCTCGAGATGGGCGCACCTGAGGACCAGGCAGGGAGGACCAGGATCCTGAGCCTTGGGATGGGGAGCCCCCGAACTGAGCTCTGAGCTCTCAGCACTTGGCACATCTCCTGTCATAAGAGCCTCTCAGCCACCCCTGGGAGCTGGGGCATGAGGCCCATCTTAGGGATGAGTGAACAGAGGCTCCACCTGAGACACCCATTCCGGTTCCTCAGGCTGGGGAAGCTCAGAGCTGCCTGACGGCACAGCTGCTTGAGGTTTTATCTGAGCTGAACGCAGCCTCTCCCTCCCACGCTGCCCATGGAGGGAGAGAGATGTCAGACCCCTCCAAGTCAGGCAGCACATAGGTGGCTGAGAAGTCCCCTCTGCCTGAGGCCTCAGCCTCCAAGTCTGTCATCAGAGAGGGTTGTGCTGCCAGGTCCCTTAGCCTCTCCCCCATGTCCTGCTTCTCTGGAGCCCAGATCCCGGCCTAGGTCCAAGTCCTGTTTTCTGTGCATGCCCGGCCCCCTCTGGGGACCTGGCAATAGTGCAACATGAGAAGGGGTGGGCCTAGGGCTCTAGTCAGGCTAGAGGGCTCTGTCTGATGGACTCTGGCTCTCTGCCTTCCAGGGGAATGAGATCAACCTGAGAAGAGGACTGAAGTGAACAGCTGCCGCACTCCCTGCAGGGGAGGGGAAGGAGGAGGAAATCAGAGACCCTCTGGGCAGAACAGTCCCTGGCTCCACCCCCTGTATCTTACATTTAGTGGAAGAGTTTGATAACAGAGAAGTGGGAGACCCAACCAATTGGCGGGTGGGTTGAGGGGAGGATGGCATCAAGGAAAACTTCCTGGAGGAGGGGCTGATTATTCCCATTCTGTGAACAGGTAGAGCCTGGATGGAACTGGAGGGAAGGAGGGCTCCCAGGATTGTCCCCTGCCCCACTCCTCACCACCCACAAGGTCCATGAAGCATCCCCCACCCAGGCCCTATCTGCATCCTCTCCTTCCCTCTGGTCCCAGGAATACCCAGTCATGAGGGCGATCCTTCTGCTCCAGGTGGCCGCAAAGAATTACAACCTAGAGCCCGAGGAGCGATTTGGGGCCTGCTTCTAGGACATGGAGCTTCTCAACGAGAATGATAGGTGAGGCCGGGCAGGAGTTGGGTGAGGGCAGGGGTGGACGCTCCCTGTTGGCCAGTCCAGAGAGCCTGTCTCCGTGGCCCCCCACTCAGCCCCAGGTCTTATTGCATGGCGACCTCTGGGACTCCTAGACTCCAGCTGCTGGGCAGGCAGTGGGGAGACACCTGAGGTGTGTCTCCTGGTAGGCTTACAGGTGCCTTTCTGTCCTGGAGCTACAGCCTGTCCTGCCAGCTGGACCCCCCAGACCTAGTTGGCCAGCAGAATACTCAAGGATAAGAAGAACCCGCCATCATTAAGGTCAGGGGTGAGTGAGTGTCTGGGCCGTGGTGACTGACTCCCAGGGGTTCAGTAAAGCTTCGGGCTAAACGTGCCCTTGGGGAGTTGGACAGCTGGCACTGGGATCCCAGTTCCACTACTGAGCAGTCCTGTGACTGGGGTGACTCTCTTCAGCTTCCTGAGACTCCATTTCCTCCTCTGTGAAATAGGTGATACCAAATGGTCTCTTGCGTGGCAGGGACAAATGGGGTACTGGTGGCTGACAGCACTGAGCACAGAGTCTGGAGCACTCAGTGCAGTGGGGACAGGGTGGGGGCCATGATTCTGAGGGAGGCCCCCCAGGGTAACCCGACTCTTCTACTCAGTCCCCAGGTCCCAACACCGAGCCCTGTACCAGTGGCCGATCACAGCCCCATCCTCAGCAGCGGGGACACACCTGAGAGGCTTTCGATGCACTGGGCCAGCTCCTCCCACCTGACGGGAAGGGGAGCATTGTAAGCTGATCTCTGAGGTCCCCTGAAACCCAAGAGAGAGGGGACGACCCCACCCCAGCTCCCTGATGTCTCTACCCCACCACCTATTCACCCATTGGGGAGGGACAGTAGTTATTTGTTGTAAATAATAAATGCCATATTTGAATATTATATTAAAGTCCTGTTCCCTTTAAAGCTGGGAGTTGTGGTGTGGTTCTGTCGCTTTCTGTAGGCATGTAAGTGAGACACTGAATCTCACATTTCTCCTTGAATCACGAACTCTTCTGGCTCGTCAGCTTATTGTCTGTGGGCGAAGGGAGAAGGGCCAGCCCCTTCCCTGCTTAGTGGGGACACTCCCAAGTCCCCATAATTCCAAAGATCAGTTCATTTCAGTATCATTCAGCTCCTCCAGGAGCAGACATGGCCCCCGCCCTTTCTCTTGGGATTTTAAGGTTGAAGGTACTTTCACAGGCAGAGCAACAACCACTGAAATGTGGGTGTCTTTAAAACAGCACTACCCAGAACAACGTCGTGCCACAGGCAGGGGCTGCCTTTCTCCATTCTTGAGGAACAGGGAACTTTTTCTGCTTCTCTTTTTGAGATTTCTTTTGACTAAATTTTAGGAACTTGTAGTTTTCTAGTTCAATCTCTGGAATTGCATCAGCTCTAAGTGATGAAAACAATGTAAAAAGATCAAAACGTGCACGTTGAGAGGACAAGGCCCAAGGAAGCTCATTTGCAAATGGACTAAAGGCAGGCAGGACCTCGCTCCTGAGGCCCCTCTAGGGGCTCCCTGTTCACCCCTGACGTGGATTTGAATCCTGCTGGGATCCTTGTCCAGGACTCTGAATTCCTTCTCCTGCTTGTTTTGTATCCAGGCGGAAAGATTTGTGACGCAGCTTTTAAGGCTACTGCTGGGTCTCGTTCCATAAACATGACTGCTCCCTGTGAACTAGGATTTTCAGCACCCCTGCCTTCCTTAAGCAATTCCCTTTAGGGCAGAAATTCCCCAGAAGGCCCCAAGCCTCCTTCCTCGATGGATCCCGGGTGAGCTCTACTTTGCCAGTATAAGGGACCATAATCCTTGTCAGTGAGTGACCTCACACTGTCCCTTGCTGTCCAAGGTGACTTCTGAGCCCGTGTCATTCTGAGGTCCATGGTCTTGGACAATCCTCCAGTTTACACACTAAGTGTTGGTGTTACCAACTCGTCCAAATGGGGCAATTGGGCCTGAGCCCATAAACTGTGTTGCCCCTGGGTTTTTGTGTTTTTGTCCCCAGTCCTGTGCTGTGGTTACATTACCACCACCTGCTGGGGTGTGAACACTGTTTGGAGCTTTCAAAGATGACGCACGACAGAGGTGTGGGGGGCTACAGCAGGGAATGCCACTGAACTGATGGTCCATGGACGTGCATGAACACAGCCTTACCAATTAAAATACTGAAATGCTTCCCATCTGGTGGTGAACAGACACTGCTCTGAGCTCGCACCGAGAACCCACCCCATGACTAGGAGCTTTCAAATGGTTACCAAGTGGCATTTTGAACCTCATCCCTTGGGAACACCCTGTAAGACAAGGACCAGATGAATCGCTTGGCATTTGTGAGTTATCCCCTCATTTCTGATGGCTGCAAGTGTCACCCAGACACACAGGCTGCACTCTGCCAGGGAAGCCTTCTCAGGACAACCAGAAGCTGAAAATGAATCCTGGTTCCCAGCATCCCAAGCCCTTCCTGACATGGCACAGCCACCCAGGAAAGTGATTTGGTAACGGAAAGACTGGGAAGGCTGTACTTTCCCTCCAAAGAGAAAGAGAAGAGCCAACAGTGAAAGCTTGATCCCTCAAATAGACAATTAAATCCCAACAAGCAGTGGGTTCTTTCCGCATTATTGATGCTGAAAAGATCTCTTTTGATAATCGCACGATCCCCCAACTGCCATGTTCATCTCCATGAATCAAATTTCCAACACATATGGATCTAAAAAACTGAGGGAAATCTGGTATTTCCTTAGATGCAACTCTGAATTGGCATGCAACAGAGAACAGAAAAATGGAGACCAAGAAGTAAATATCTAATTTGAGAACATAGACACAAAAGTGCGTTTGAAATAATATTTTGGAGTCTATTGGAATATTATACAAAAAGAATAATCCATTTTTAGTAGGTTTTACTGTGACTGTGAGGGGAAAAACTGAATCATCCCGTGACATTGATAATTCGCTGCTGACTTTAAAGTACAAATAAATAATATACATAGTAAAGGAAAATGAGAGAACAGCATGAAAAAGGAAGATCTTTCTCTCCTCCCCTGAAACTCAACCTCTCACCTCAGAAAGAAACTGTTGTCTATATTTTCTATGTCTCGAAGCAGAGTTTAATAAAAGAAAAGTATCAATATATTTTAAAGTTTCAAGAGCTCAAAGCAAGGAAACATTAGGGACGCTGCCAAGAGACCACACTGAGGTGCCTGCTCCATTTCATCTGCTGTCAGGATGGCCTTCTTAGACCCTCACTTTCTCTGCCTTGCTAGCAAGTGTGTCCGCCATCAGTGCTATCACCAGTCTCGCTCCTGTGCTCTTCACTGCCCTTTCCTCCTTCCTGATACCTCCACAGTGGAGCTGTGGAATGCACAGATCAGTTCCTGGAATCATCTCTGCCAAATCTGAAGACCAGCAGGAGTGGGAATGGGACCTGGAATGGAGACCACCTGCGAGCACACCTGGCAGGGATTCACCTGTGTGACTAGGTGCAAGTTTTTACAACGTTTTGGCAAGATTGAAAGGACTTACGCGTTGTCATGCACTGCTGCAGGCCTGGAGTCCTTGCGGTCTCTCGGGCCAGCAGATCTGGTGGGGCTGGTCCAAGTTGTCCTCTCAGAGACCAGAAATTGCCAGGATGGGATGGGATTCTAGTAACTGGCCTCTTGAATATGTCACTGGACAACCTCAAAAGAATGGAAATGCTTAAACCAGGCTTTGGTTTGGACTGGTTCCCACAGTTACGCTGCTTCTTCTGTGAAGACGTGACTTATCATCCTTCTTTTCCTCTTACCCTATAAAAACAAACCATGAAACTGGGTCAAATGATAAAAGAGGCCTGCCTTTTTAGGACAATTATCCTGGCTGTTTTGTACTTCCACCCTCCCTCTACGCACTCGGGATAGATCTGACCTGTGTCCTGGGATGTCATCAGGCAGACTTGCATCAAGAACAGAAAGCTCAAGGTCAAAACTCAAGGCTCCTCCAGATCATTTCCCCCTCCATCCTGTTAACACGCCCTCCTTGTTTGAGTGTTAGTCTATTCTCTTCTTTTCCTTGTCACTCTCAACCGCACAGGTCCTGGCATTCCCTCTCAGGACAGTCGGCCCCCAGTCCTTTACTAAATCCCAAATCTTACCATTTCTGTGTTTTCTGTCTACTCATTTGCTTAATCCATTGACCACTTTGTGTTCATAGAGGTTAAATCAATAGTGATGTTATCAACCACCCCGTTAACAACTTACTCCCATATCCTAGATGTTCACATAATCCAAATGGTTATGTTCAAAAGTAAATAACTCAGAAAACATATTCACCCATCACAGATGCCTGATCTCTAATATTTTTATTCAAACATTCATACAGTAGGTACCTGTCCCTCAAGATCAGTAGTAATGCCAGATCAACGATTCTCACCTTAATTTCCTCCTACACCTATCAATCCTGGATTCCATGGACTATGATCACAATAATTTCCTTGGAAAAATAAAAAATTCCTTACCACTCATTTATTTTGTAAACCTCCAAACCCAGAAGATCCCGATTATCTGCCGTGCCGCAGCTACTGCTGGTCTTATGACAAGCTGAAGAAAAAGCACGAAACACGATCTTTTTGTACCACTGTAAATACAAAGCCATCTGCATCAACTGGGAAGCACCCATAATGCCTGGAAATTTTGTTCTCTTTTTTTGTTTGGCTCAAAAACAAAAAGACAAATCAATTTAAAGAATGGGCAAGGGACCAGAGTAAAATTTTTCCAGTGAAGACATACAGGTGGCCAGAAGGTGTATGAAAAGTTGTTCAGCATCACAAATCAGGGAATGCAAATCAAAACCACAATGAGCTATCATTTCACACCTGTTATGATGGCGATTATCAAAAAAACTAAAGATGACAAATGTTGGTGAGGATGTGGAGAAAAGGAACCCTCGTGGGAATGTAAACTAGTACAGCCATTATGGAAAACAGTATGGAATTTCCTCCAAAAGTGAAAACTAGCTTATGATCCAGCAATCCCACTTCTGGTAGACACCCACAGGAATTGAAATCAGGGTCTCAAAGAGATATCTGCCCTCTAATGTTCATTGCAGCAAATTCACAATAGCCAAGATATGGAAGTAACCTAAACGTCACTGATGGATGAAGGGATAAAGAAATGGCATATTCTTCAACACTGAAAAAAGAAGGAATTGTTGCTATATTTGATAACATGAATGCACCTAAAAGACATTGTGCTAAGTGAAATAAGGCAGACAGAGAAAGGCAAATATTCCCTTATTTGTGGAAGCTAAAATAGTCAAACTCACACAAGCAGAGGTTAGAATGGTGGTTGCCAGGGGCTGGGGAGATGGAGAAATGGGGAGCTGATGTTCAAAGATACAAAGTTTCAGTTATCAAGATAAATAAGTTCTGGAAATCTAGGATACGACATAGTGCCTACAGCTAACAAAACTGTATTGTATACGTTACATTTGCTAATAGAGTAGATATTAAGAGTTCTTACAACAGAATAATAGTAATAAAGGAGGTGAGAGAAAACTTTGGGAGATGATGGATATGTTTGTGGCCTTGATGGTGGTGACAGTCTCAAGGGTGTATGCTTAAGTCCAAATTCATCAAGCTGTATATGGAAAAGTATGACATCATCGTTGATTCTTCTGCACCTTGAAATATGCCATGTCCTCATCACAAGAGAAAAAATTTGTAACTCTATATGGGGACGGATGTTAACTGGACTTATTGTGGTGATCATTTCAACATATATACAAACATTGAATCATTATGTCGTACCGCTGAAACTAATTTAATGTTGTATGTCAACTTTATCTCAATTAAAAAACCACGACAGACAAAACCATTTGAATACTGTATATGAGTTCAGTGAATCCCTGAAACTGCCCCATTCCAATATGGGAATTACAGGAAGCTGAGAGGATGATGTAAGATGGAAGAAAGTTGTACAAAACAGTATTCAAATTAAAATCATTTAAGTTGCTATCAGCTCCTTGTGGCAAAGTTCTGCGAGCACCGATCTACTTTCACATTTTTCCTGAAAAAACATACTTTCACATCCAACCCATAATAGTTTCATCATTTTCTCTAATAAGAAAATTTCAACTTAATAAGTAGAACCAAAAGCATCTCTTATGTATGAATAAAGTTAGTGAACTTTACAGAGAAAAGAACATATTTGCACAATCTCAATACAGGAAACAGAAGAACTGAATGATGATCAAGTCTCATTCAAGCTTATCTTTGAAAGCCAGTAAAACCAGGCTGTCTTTTCAAGGATGTGCGTAGAGCTGTCAGCCTTGGAAGATAGAAATAGTGGCCTCCTCTGGAGCAAAGGGCAGCCTTGCTTACTGCCCAGTATAATAAAAACAACACCCCCCGCCCCCAGGGCAAAGGTTAGCAGACATCCTGCCCGTTATCAAAGATTTGAGTTCCTTAGGCTCTGAGATCTTGCATCTCTCTGCATGTCACCTGGCCCACTGTGTATCACCCTGTAGGAAGTGAGATTTATTGAACTGGTGCAAATGCTGATACTCTGGCCACCGCTATTGTTGTGTCATTAAGTCCTTTGTCTCTGACGCATGGGTCTCTTGACTTTTGCCAGCACCTGTAAGACCATTGTAGGCTAACTTATTGGTTTGCAGGTAAGGTAAAACATCAGATCTTTCACGGTTTCTGACAAGCCCTTAAAATAACTAGTAGTCTTAGGAACAGAGAGCTATCCAGAACAATATGTATGGATGGTCTTCATAGAAGACTTCATGAACCAAAACTTTAATAAGTCTCTCTGACCTTTTTTATTTCTACCCCAAGTAGAAGGAGAGGCACCAAGCTATTACAGACCTAGGGCTTGTGCAAGCCACCTGGAGACCTAGTGACAAGAAACTTCCCATGGGGAGAAAAGACAGATGGGCATATTTCCAAAATGGACCCATGTGCTTCCCGGTCATCAAAAAGAGAGTGCATTATCTTAATTTACGATGATTTGAGTCATTAAAATCTTGTGATGGGCCAATGATACACTTCTAAGAGGAGTGAGGCACATGGCAGTTATAAGCAGATTAACGCACTTGGTGAATATCAAACTCTGAACCAACTTTAGTGTTCTAATCAATTAAAAGGTACAACAAATTTATTTAGGTAGATTAAATGATATTTAATGTTATGCCTGATTATTACTCTTCAATAATGAACAAGAAGCTCATGTAAATAACTATAATTGGCCTTACTTTAAAACATGGTAGTCAGGACTGTTTGAGATAAGCTGGAGAGAAGGAAGGGGAGAAATAGACAAAAGTTAGCTGCTCTGAAGCCACTGTCAAGACCTCTGGATCTACATGTAACCCAGGAGATCGAGGCAAAGGGCTGTGCCCCTAGATCCTCCTGCACTGTGGTTCTCAGCGATGTCACGGGGCTGAAGCAGCTTCCTGATTCGTGTTTACATGTCCATGTGTACAATACCCCTGACCATGGGGATGAACCACCATTCAATCATCCCTTACACTCCTCTAATTAACAATTAGATTTCAGAATCATTGTATCATTACATGATAATTTATTCCTCAAACCTGTAGGAAGCCGAGCTAAAAGCAAATCAAATATCAATGGCTTCTTTTCTTTGAAATACCAAGATGTTCTTTCACACTTGGAATCCTGATTAGAGGATAAATCCATCAAATCAATGGAAACAAGTTAAGAAATGGACAGAGGGATATTTCATTCATATATATACATTTTGCATTGTTGCAAAAATAGAGTTACATTTAAAAAATTTAGAACTTCTTGAAATTTCATAGATATTAAAGATTTTCTTCTGCTTATACTCCCTTTGGTTTACCAAATCAAACTCACTCTTTAATGGGCATTTCTAGCATTCAGTGCTAGTAACAACAGTTTTTTTAAATTCTTATTTTTCCCACGTCAAAGAACAAGGGCAGAGGTCATGGAGAGGTCAAGTCTAATCTACCTAGGGATGTGGCAGCCTTAACTATAGATGTTCAAGCCAGACATTGCCAGCAGAACCACATCTCTTCATCCACAGGTGAGTTTTTACTAGTAATCACAGAGACTTGAGGATATCAAAGGAAATTCTTCATTAAGAACCAAAGTTATAGGGCCGGCCCAGTTGCTTAGCAGTTAAGTGCGCGCACTCCACTGCTGGCAGCCCGGATTCGGATCCCGGGTGCGCACCGACGCACCGCTTCTCCGGCCGTGCTGAGGTCGCGTCCCACATACAGCAACTAGAAGGATGTGCAGCTATAACATACAACTATCTACTGGGGATTTGGGGGAAAAAATAAATAAATAAAAAAAAACTTTAAAAATGAACCAAAGTTATAGATTCCTATCTTGGGTTCATTACTTTGAATTTTTGACCCAAATCATATATACAGATTGGACCATGTTCAATTCTATGATCTTTAGAAGATGCAGCCTACAGCTGAAAAGAAACAGATACAACACCAACATCTTATCCTCTCTGAAGCCCAACTGAGAGCCCCTGGAGTCAGAAGTTTTCAAGACAAGAAAATGTCATCCTTCTTCTGAACAAAGACTGTAGAGGCTATACTAACATTCAATTTTATTTATTTTGTTTTTTATTTTTGCTTTGTGAGGAAGATCGGCCCTGAGCTAACATCTGCCAATCCTCCTCTTTTTGCCGAGGAAGACTGGCCGTGGGCTAACATCCATGCCCATCTTCCTCCAATTTATATGGGACGTCGCCACAGCATGGCTTGACAAGCAGTGCGTCGGTGAGTGCCCGGGATCCGAACCCGCGAACCTGGGGCCGCCGCGAACCCCAGGCCGCCGCAGCGGAGCACGCGCACTTAACCACTTGCGCCACCGGGCCAGCCCAAACATTCAACTTTAAATTGTTAACGTGACTTGTTAGAATGTGATGCAGCTAGCATAATATCTTCTAAGTTTCATGATTTTTCTCCACAATACTGAGATGGATGACCTTGAAGTCCAGTTTCCCCATAAATGTCTTGATTCAGAGATAAAATTAATTTCCCTATAAAATAATTCCCATAAAATTGTTAAAAATATATCATAGTCTCTGACTAAAAGGGAACAAAGCAAATTGAGCAGTTGAATAGCAGTGTAATAAATTCCATACAAAGATCTTACTGCAGCATTATGTATAATAGTGAAACTGGAAATAACCCCATCTCTATCAAAGAAGAAATAAACAGATCGTGGTATTCCTGTTCTTTGGAGTAGCTCTAAAACTTCTAAAAAGCTAAGTTAGAGGGACGTGCACTGATAAGGAGAGACGTCTATGATATATGTTTTGGGAAACAGCAAGCTGCAAAACGATGTAGTTATGTAATTTATTTATGTTAAAAAAATCTTTATGTGTATTTATAAATTCATAGGAAATGTCCAGAAGAATAAGCTGCCACCTCTTAACAATAGTTCCTTCTGAGTAGGGGAGTGAGTGTGCAGGGAAGGGGATGGAAGGGGAAGGTTTCACTTTACTCTACATAGATCTGTGTAATTTGCCTTTTTTTACAAAGTATGTAATTCTTTCATAATTAGAAAAATGAATGATGTGACCGTTTGGTGCAGGGCAACAGTATGATGTTCACCAGTCTCTGTACTGTATGTTACTGCACAGCATGGACTGTAGGAGAAAGCCCAGAGGAGCAATGAAGACAAAAAGACATGACATCTCTAAAAAGTCAGTGGAGTATTTCTACATAAGAAACCTTGCAGGTGAGTGATGGTCAGTATTTTCCACTGCTCCAGCTCTTGCAATAAACCTAGAATCTGCCCAGGGTAGGCCGGACGACCACGCCCTGCTAGTCCACTCCCCATCCAGGGCCTGTTTGTGCAGGGTGACTGCCAACTAGCAGACAATGGACTCAGGATGGACCGTGTGCCTTTGGTGAGGCTGGCAGAGAGGGACAAAGTGGAACACCAGCTAAGTGCACACACCTGAGAGGCGGAGTTCCAGGCGGAGACTCAAAATGCACCAAGAAACTGTGTGAAGGAAGCTACTCGACCTCTCTGAGCCTCAGTGTCCCCCCTGTAAATTGGGAATCACAGGCATACTTCACAGAGCTGTTGGGGAAGATACATAGAAGTGCCTGTGACAGCCAGTGTCACATTATTAACAAAGTCGTATCCGACTTCAGAATAATCGATGAAAAGAATAATGTGATGAGACCAAAGACGAGATGCTCAGCTTCATAAGCAGCCCCAGCAGCATGAGAATGAGAGGAGCTCCGAGTAAGCAGGGTTCTTCACAGCTCCACTTTAGAGGACGAACATGGGCTACACCAGGATAAGTGGCTGTTGTACAGTGACTCGTGTAGTGAAGGTGGGTCCCTAAAGACACTGTGAAATCCAGTTACACACAGTGGCTCCTAGGAAACAACTACAAAGCAATCAATGCAGCAGTTAGGAATGGGAAGGGGCTGATCAGAGGAGGGTCAGAGCCACAAAATTGATGGAAGACACTTAACCATGGTGAGCGCCCAGCTCTGTCAACAGCTGCTGTGGTTGCACCAGGAGATCAAATGTCTGAGGCAGCCATTGTGGGGACTGCTGGGAGCACAGTGGTCACTGCAGCCACACCCCAACAGCAGTGCATCGGAGCACACAGACCCAGAGACTTTCCTCTCAATTAATTCTTGTTTCAAGATGAGGAATATCCTCACGTTACAATGTCTCCTTCCAACACTTGTGGACGAGTGTCATCAGAACCCCCTGAAGAGGTCACAGGCCAGAGTAGGATGGAACACTGGGGGCTGGGGAGCGGTGCTGCACCTGACCACACGGACTACCACCCGGGCCTGTTGAACACGAGAGAAGAACCCGAGGTTGCGGTCTAACGAGAATTCCCCGTCTTGCCACATTCAGAGACACTGCAGAGATTCTCATCCTTTCTTTACAAAAATGTTGAAGAATTCATGTGTCATTAATTCATAAAGAGGCAAATTCTTGACAAAGTGACAGGGTCTAGTTTCGATGACCAGCTTTTCCAGTTGTTTTGATAATATTACACATTCAGGAATCGGAAATGTAACCTATTGGGGTGTTTGATATAAACAAGGACTTGTTTTCATTTAAATCAACGCCCAGACTTGTAAGGATGACATAAATCAGAAAAACTGCTAATCATTCCTCCACAGGTTTCCATAAGACTTTTAAGTTAATTTACTAATCTCAGGAAAAGAGAATACGGCAATTCAAGTTTTTTGTTTCTGCATTCAAGCGTACAGTACAGCCAAGAGAATGAGCAGAAAAAAATTAACAAGAAAGTCTTGCTTGCATTTTATCTTTTGCAAATGAGCAGGATATTTTATGTTCTGTTCTTTTCACTGATGTAATCAATTTTTAAAGAATACGGTACATCTGACTATCCCAAGGTGTGTTTATCTGGGAAACTTGCCTGAATCCAAAACAGAGATGTTAAAGCTGACGGGTTTCAAATGCTGCCCAGGTGCTGTCTACCACGAACATCCCTCTCGCAAAGCTGGACCACCGGTCTCTTCCTGAGGGACCAGAATCACCACCCATGTCCCTGAGAGACTGGCCACTCAGGCCTGAGCTGAGATTAGGTGGTCAATCTAAAGGGCAAAATACTTAAGCTATTCTCATCTTAAGGATGTTGTTTCGGAGGCCTCTGCACTGGAATGGGTTGGTGAAAACGGTCTACTAGATACTTGCCTGGGAATTGATTTGTTCTCCTCTGCTCTTAGTGGATTGTGGGGAAACCAGTGAGTAACCCCACAGATGCCTCAACTTCCACATCTGCGAAAAAGGCAAGCAACAGCCAATGTTACCACCCTGCAAACTCTTCAGTTGGGCTTGCAAGAGGGGCCACAAGGGCGAATGTCTCCCAAAAGCTGATGAAATGATGGCACTTTGGCTGGAGAAGGCAGAGGGCAGCAGGCAAAGTGGAAAGTTTCTGGGATGTCAAACCAGTTCCCATAAGCACTTTAGAGAAGCACCTGGCCTTGGACTAGGTAGGAGGCTGTGGAAAGACCCACAGGCACACAGGGGGGAGGAGGAATCAAGCAACGGAGGGAGGCGATGGGGAAGAGGCATGAGTTCAGCTTCAATTTTGGACAAAAGCAGTTGCACACTGCAGGCCCGCAGCTGCCCATGCAGCTGCCACACCCTCCTAACTCCTTGGTCCCTCTCGTCCCGTCACATCCCTCCGGGACTCAGTCCAGTTGGAGCGGGTGCAGGACCAGTGTCCTGAGTCAATGGCGGTTTGGCCCTGAGGCAAGCCTTCACAGCCCTGCTCCTCCCCCCAGGGCTAGACACCGCCCCGTGCCCAGAGCATCTTGGGAGTTGTAGTCCTGCTGTCCTGCAAGCTCCCAGCAGGGAATGGTTAAGAGACAAAAGCACCAAGCATACACAGCTAGGGGACCCCACTCCCACCTGTCTCTCCACCCCTGGCCCACGCCCCTCTGCTTCTACACCCCACCTTCTACTCCGCCTCTTCTCTATACAATGTCATCTCTCCATGCCTTGCCAATCCCCCAGAGTTGTGCAGTGTGGTTGGGCTGCATCCTTTGAGGCCAGTACTCAGGTAGGGGTGGGGCTCACCAGCCTGGCTATTGCTGAGGTTGCTTGCAGCCCTGGTGGAAGCTCCCTGGCCAGTATTTGAAATGTAAATTCAATATCTAAAATGGAAATACCAGGTGCATGGGATCCTGGAATTTGCCTTTTCAAGGCCATCTGTCCTACCATCCCTTCCATCCATCCAGCCTGCCATGTTCCTCCCTCTGGACCTCGTGATCAGGGTCGCTGCAGAGATCCTCCCCTTGGAACCCACCCACCTTAAGGGCCCATACCCATCATAAAAACTCAAAGCCATGCCACTTGCCAAATTGAGGCAAAAATGGAACCACCCAGGGGGGCCACTCAAGGGTGAGGGCATTACTAGATAC
Organism: Diceros bicornis minor; assembly: GCF_020826845.1. NCBI lineage: Eukaryota > Metazoa > Chordata > Mammalia > Perissodactyla > Rhinocerotidae > Diceros > Diceros bicornis. The sequence goes on from NW_026691154.1 coordinate 230,277, forward strand.
TTGGGAGTATTAAAATCCATCTGATGATATCATGAGTGAACGTGTTCCACTTTAAAACAAAACACTGCTGTTATTCTGAGATATTGAGTTAGGATCTTTTTGCAAATATGCCGGATTTAAAATGTTTATTGATGTATAACATGCGTATAGAAATATACGCAGATGTCATCCATGTGAACCTCAAAGAATTATTACAAAGTGAACACACTTGTGTGACCAAGAACTAGCACCAGCTTCACTCAGGCCCCGACAATCCCTTTCTCCCTCCTTCCTCCCCAAAGGTAGCTGACATCTTACCAGCGAACACTATATATCGAGTTTGTCTTCTTATACAAGTGTTTTATTACAGAACAATTCAAACAATATGCAAAATAAACAAAACAGCATAGTAGCCTCGTCACCCAGCTTCAACAACTACTAATCATCTGCCATTTTTGTTTCTTCCACACTCCATCCCACTCCCACATCACTTTATTATTCTTTTAGTCCTTTGTGTGTGTGGGGGGGGGGGGGTAAGAAGTACGCACACTGAAAGGCACAAATCTCAACCTTACATTTTTGGCAAATAAACATGCCCATATAACCTTCACCCCTTTAAGAACAGGATATTTCCATCACCCCCAGAAAACTCCTTCCTGTTCCTTCCTAGGCAATTTCATCCTTCCCCCGAGGCAACCGCTGTTCTGGTTTTTTCAGCATAGGTTCATCTTGGCTGAAATCATCCCACGTGTATTGTTTTCTGTCCAGCTTGCTTCCCTCGGCACGAGGTTGATGAGTCTCTCCCAGCATGTGTGTGTCAGCGTTTGCTCCTCGGCACGGCTGAGGGCGTTCTGCTCTGTGGATGCGCCGCAGTGGGCTCATCTCCTCCTGGGGACGTGCAGGTCATCTCCTGTGAACAGTCTTGTACAAACGTTTTTTGGTATGCTGTTTAATTCCTTTATTAGCATTTAAGTGACACACCTTTGCATTTTTTAGTGGTTGGTCCAGATTACAATATGCATCTTTAACATATCACAGCCTACCTAGACTTAATAGTTCACCAGTTTAATCAATGTAAAATATGGAAGACTTGCTACAGAACAGTTCCATTTACCTCTGTCTGTCCTTTGTGCTATTGTTATCATAAATTTTACATCTTCTCATGTTATAAATCCCACAATACAGTGTTATAATTTTTGCTTTCAATAGTCCTAGGTCTTTTAAAGTAATTAACATTAAAAATTATATATTTTGAGGCAGATGATTTGAGGCTCTGCAAATGTATTCTTTTTTTTTAATTTCACCCACAGTTTTTGCATTCATCAGTCAGCCTTACCCACAATAATTATTACTGTGGTGTTCTAGTGGTGATTCTCTATTTCATGCTATCCAGCCACATTTATTATTTGGAATTCTGTGAGGAAGATTCCCTCCCTCCTTCTCCCGTCCTTCTTCCTTTCTTTCTCTTATTCTTTTTTATGCCTCTTTCTTTCTTCCTTTCTTATTTAATCTATTTTATGTCAGTATAGACTCATGGATATTTATTTTATTCTCTGTGTAATAATCCAATGTTACCATTATTTATTATGTTGCTCACAGTTTTCCAGCTTGAGCCATTGAGAAGTCTTTCAGATTGATTCCTTTTGACACATCTCATCATTTGCTGTGTTTTATTTAAAGCACTTTTCTACTTTCTGGCACTACAAGATGGTCCAGGCTCATATTGTATTTTCCATCTCCACCCTAGAATTAGCCATTTCTCCAAGAAAACATGGTTCTTTTTATTGGAGAATGATATTTAGAAACCAAGATCTGGGAGCTAAGTGTGCTCATTGATACTAGGGTGTCAGTGCTTCTGGACCCTCTCAGCAGAGCCTGGAAATGTATGTAGGAATATAAACACAGCTATACACATCTATCTATTCATCTATCAATCTATCCATCTATCTGGATAGATATATTAGAAGTGACATGGATTCATACTGATACTTCCAACTCCTATCCAGCACCACAGAGTTTATTCTAGCATTCTCCTTTTGTTTATTTTTAACTTCTTTGACCAACAGTGAGAAATTTAACTCCAGTTAGCTACAATATATTTCCTAATGTGTCAACTAGTTTCAGAATTGCTAATCCATACCCTTATGAAAAACAAACTTAACACCTAGAGTAGAGTGTTTGTGTACATTACTTTAGTTTTACAGTATCCCATCAAAACACTGTCTTCCAATGTAACTTAGGTCAGGACCTTTCATCCCCACCCATTATGTGTGGCTATGTCACATGCTTGTAATACAGTGAGATTCATTTGTCACTGCATTTCATCTGAGTTCCCCAGCATCCTGATTGATTTTTAAAATTTGCAGAGTAAAATTCACTCTTTGTAGTGTACAGTTCTGTGGGTTTTGACAACTTTATGGTCATGTATCCACCTCCACAGTAGCATACAGAGCTGTTTTTTTCACTCCCCAAAATTCTCTCATACTGTCCCTGTGTAATCAACCCCTTCCCCCATTCCATCCCTTGGCAACCACTGATCATTTTTCATCTCTGTAATGCTGACTTTTCTAGAAAGTCATACAAATGAAACCACATACTGTACAGCCTTTTGAATCGGGCTTCCTTCACTTAGAGAAATGCAGCCAAGATTCATCCATGTTGTTGTGTGAATCAAGAGTTTATCCTTTTTATTGCCAAGTAGTATTCTAATGTCCCAATTCACCACAATTTCTTTCTCCATTCACCTGATGAAGGACATTTAGTTTGTTTTCAGCTTGTGGCAATTATGAATAACATGGTTATGGATATTCACCCAAAGATTTTGTTTAAACATTAGTTTTCAATTTGCTTGAGTAAATCCCTAGGAGTGGGATATCTGAGTCATATAATAAGTGTATGTTTAACTTTATAAGAACCTGCTAAATCGTTATCCGAATGCAACTATCATGTTGCATTCCCAGTTCTAGTTGCTCCTTGTCCTCACCAGGACTTGATATTTGCAATTTTATTTTTTATTTCAGCCACCTAATGGGTGTGCAGAATATTATTGTGGCTTCTGCCTCCTTTTTGAAAGTGAGATCTGCTAAATATAGAATCTCGTGTTGACTTTTGGGTTTTGTTTCTGCACTTGAAAGATGTCATTTTGTTGTTGATTTGTCTCTTTTGTTTTTGATAATATATCATCCATCAATGACATTATTCCTCCCTGTATGTAATGTCTTCCCCTGTATATATGTATTTCTCTGACTGCTTTCAAGATTTTGTTTTTATCTTTGGATTTTAGCAGCTTGACTATCATGTGCCCAGGTATGGTTTTATTTTGTATTTTATTTTCTGGGTTTGCTGACTTCCTTGGATCTAAAATTTTAGATTTTCTACCAAATTTTGGAAGTTTTATGCTATTACTTATTGATTTGTCTTTCTGCCTCATTTAATTTTTCTGTCTCTCCCCTCTCTGCTGGGGACTCAATCATCTCACAGGTAAGGCTCTCTTCATTTTTCTTCAAAATTTTTACATTCTTTTGTTCAGACTGGATAATTTCTATTGCTCTATCTTCATGTTTCTTCTACTGTTCCTTTTTATTTTTAATTTTATTTACTTATTTATTTTTTGCCCCAAAGCCCCAGTAGATAGTTCTGTGTCATAGCTGCACATCCTTCTATTTGCTGTATGTGGAACGCAGCCTCAGTATGGCCAGAGAAGCAGTGCATCCGTGCGAGCCCAAGATCCGAACCCGGGGCCGCCAGCAGTGGAGCCCGCACACTTAACTGCTAAGCCCCAAGGCCTGCCCTCTTCTACTGTTTCTAATGTACATGTAAACTCAAAAGTATTTTTTTTATTTAATCTTCCTATTTGGTTCTTTTTTGTAATTTCCACTTCTCTGCTGAGTTTCCAGATATGTTCATTCATTATGAGAATATTTTTCATACCACCATGATCATCTTTATAATAGCTGCTGTCTTATCCTTGTCAGCTAATTGCAACACCATGGGGAGAGTTTCTCCTCCCTGCTTTTGGTCATATATGGATTACATTTTCCCATCTCTTCAAATCTCATGATTTTTTAAACTGTGTACTGGAGGGCCGGCCCCATGGCTTAGCAGTTAAGTGTGCATGCTCTGCTACTGGCGGCCTGGGTTCAGATCCCGGGTGCACACCGAGTCACTGCTTCTCCGGCCATGCTGAGGCCACGTCCCACATACAGCAACTAGAAGGACGTGCAGCTATAACACACAACTATCTACTGGGGCTTTGGGGGAAAAATAAATTAAAAAAAAAATTAAACTGTGTACTGGAAACCATGAATGATAGTTATAGAGACTCTGGATTCTATTGTATTCCTTTGAAGAGTGTTGTTATTTTTCTAGCAGGGAGTTAACTTGGCTGGACTGAAACTCCAATCTTCTCTCCTTTACCGTGAGCATAGCTGAAATCCTCATTCAGTTCTTTCATCTACCAATTGCTGTTTTTACACTAAGCCCTCTGGGGTCTACCCTGCATGTGTGTTGTTCAAAGATCTGCCAATTTGGTGTGTGTGGGGGGGAGACTTACGTACATATTTTGAGATTTTCCTCTGTGTGTCTCCCTCCCTTCCAGAATTTCTCCCTTAACTTTCCAGCTACTCTGTCAGCCCCAAAATACATCCTCTAACTTTACAAGTAAGACTGTAGTTTTTCCCCTGTCTCGGCCATGTACAGATTTTGGAATGCTTTGAGGCAAAAGACTCAAGCTTGCAAATACCTCCTGGTACAATTCCCATCATTTAAGGGAAGGCTCCCTGTCAGTTCTGCTTGCTTTCGGAAGACATTTATACATACACACATATACACATTTATTATATGTATATTACATATAAATACATGATTCTATATAAATACATATAATATGTATTCAGATTTTATCATTGTTATATGTGAGAGTGTTAGTTCAACAAGCCACTCCACCATTACTGGAAGCCAGACCTTGGTTTTGTTTCTTTTTTAGATTTTATATAAATGGAATTAAAAAATCTATAGCCTTTTGAATATAATTTCTTTTATGCAGCATTTTGGTTGTGATATTCATCTATGTTATTGCATGTAGTTAGTGTTTGTTCATTTGTTGAAAATAATTAATTTTTTTAAATGGTCATAAAATATGCATAACCTAAAATTGACGATTTTAACCATTTTTAAGTGTACAGTTCAGTGACATGCAGTACATTCACATTGTTGTGTAGCCATAACCTCCAACCATCCACAGAACTATTTTCACCTTGCACTGAAACTCTGTGCTCATTAAGCAACAACTCCCTGTTATCCTTCCCTCTTGCCCTTGGGAAACACCATTCTCCTTTCTATTCCTATTAATTTGAGTACTTTAAGTGCCTTATATGAGTGGAATCATACAGTATTTTTCCTTTTGTGGATGGCTTTATTTCACTTAGCATAAAGTCCTCAAGATTCCTCCTTGTCATAAAATGTGTCAGAATTTCTTCCTTTTTAAGGGTGAATGGTATTCCACTCTGTGTATACACCACATTTTTTTTGTTATTTCATCTGTTGATGGACACCTGGTTTGCTTCCAGCTTCTGGCTATTTTGAATAATGCTGTTAAGAACACGGGTGTTTATTTATGTCTTTATACCTCTGCATTCAATCACTTTGGGTGTATGCCCATAAATGGTTTTCTGAGATTCATTTTTTCACACGTGGGAGGGTTCCCCACACCTCCAACAAGCAATTCTTGGAATGCCAGCTAGTCGTCAGATAATTCAACTCAATTTGATGCTGTCAACCCAGAGATACATCAGACTCCACAGGTTGAGGGCTTAGTCCTATAAGACTGCACACCCACCCTACGTCACCTCAACTTCAGATGCCAGTTACAAGCCCAGGCTGTTACCTGTACTTCTGACTGACTGGCTATAAACCAGAGGTTCCCACAACCTCCTCATTGGGTTTGATTAATTTACTAGAGTGGCTCACAAAACTCAGAGAAACATTTACTACATCACCAGTTTATTATAAGAGGATATGACTCAAGAACAGCCAATGGAAGTGGTGCATAGGGAAAGGTATGTGAGAAGGGGCACAGAGCTTTCATGCCATATCCAAGTGCACCACTCTCCAAGCACTCCTTGTCATTGCCAACCTGGAAGCTCTCTGAACCTCCTTCTATTGGGATTTTAATGGAGACTCTGTCACGTAAGCATGATTAATTATTAACTCAGTTTCCAGCCCCCCTCCCCTCTCTGCAAGATAAGGGGTAGGGCTAAAAATTCGAATCTTCTAATCAGGGCTTGGTCTTCCTGGTGACCAGCCCCCATCCAGGAGCCATCCAGAAGCCCATCCAGAGTTGCCTCAATAGAACAAAAGCTTCTCCTAGTGTTCTTATCAATTAGAAAATTACAAGGAGGTCAGCCCCGTGGCTTAGCAGTTAAGTGCACATGCTCCGCTACTGGCGGCCCAGGTTCGGATCCCGGGCGTGCAATGATGCACCGCTTCTCCGGCCATGCTAAGGCCACATCCCACATACAGCAACTAGAATGATCTGCAAGTATGACATACAACTATCTACTGTGGCTTTGGGGAGAAAAAAGGAGGAGGATTGGCAATAGATGTTAGCTCAGAGCCGGTCTTCCTCAGCAAAAAGAGGAGGATTATCACGGATGTTAGCTCAGGGCTGATCTTCCTAAAAAAAAAAAAAAGGAAATTACAAGGGTTTTAGGGTCTCTGTGTCAGGGATGGTGTCAAAGACAAATATTAGAATAAGAGTTGCTCCTAGTGTTCTTATCATTTAGGAAATTACAAAGTTTTAGGAGCTTTGTGCCAGGAACTGGAGGCAGAGACTGATAAATGTATTTTCTATTATTTCAGAACCCATAAGTGGAATTGCTAGATCATGTGGTGAATTCTAGTTTTAATTTTTGAAGGAACTGCCATACTGTTTTCCAATTTTATGTTCGCACCTTCATTGCACAAGCGGTCTAATTTCTCAACATCCTTGCCAACACTTGTTATTTTCTGATTTTGTGATAGTAACTATGCTAATGGGTGTGAACATGTATCTCATTGTGGTTTTATTTTGCATTTTCCTGATAGTTAGTGATGTTGAACATCTTTTCATGTGTTTACTGGCCATTTTATATTTTGTTTGGAGAAATGTCTATTCAAGTCCTTTGTGCATTTTTAAATTGGGTTGTTTTTTCATTGTTGAGTTGTAGAAGTTCTTTATATATGCTAGATATTAACCCTTTATCAGATATGTGATTTGCAAATCTTTTCAACCATTGCCTTTTTACTCTGTTGCTAGTATCTTGTGATACAGAAAACGTTTCATTTTGATGAAGTGCAATTTGTTATTTTTTTTGTTGCTTATGTCTTTGGTGTCATAGTAAAGAAATCATTGTTGGCAATGGCATTTGGACCCAATGACATGCAGCTTTTACCTTGTGTTTTCTTCTAAGGATTTTATAGCTTCAACTCTAACATTTATATCTTGGATCCATTTTGAGTTAATTTTTGTATATGGTGTAAGGTAAGGGTCCAACATCATTCTATTGTATGTGGGTATCCAGTTTTCCAGCACCGTTTGTTGAAAAACTTATCCTTTCTCCAATGAATGATCTTTGCACCCTTGTCAAAAATCATTTGACCATATATGCAAAGGTTTATTTCAGGGCTCTCTATAATATTTCATAAGTATATTGTGTGTATTTATGCCAGTACCACACTGTTTTGATTACTTTGTAGTAAGTTTTGAAATCAGGAAGTGTGTGTTCTCTAACTTTGTTCTTCTTTTTCTATATTGTTATGGCTATTCAGGGTCCCTTGGGAGTCCATAGGAATTTTAGGATAGATTTTTCTATTTTTGCAAAAAAATCATTGGAATTTTTACCTCCATGAGTAAGTTGATTCTTAAGTATTTTACTCTTTTTGATGCTATTGTAAATAAAAATGTAAAGTTTTTAAATTTCTTTTTCAGATTACTTGTTATTAATGTATAGGAGAACAACTAATTTTTGCAGGTTAATTTTGTGTCCCACTACTTAGCATAATTTATTAGTTCTAAAATTTTTTTGTGGAATTTTTAGGGGTTTCAACATATAAAATATTATGTGTAAACTAATATAATATTACTTCTTCCTTTCCAATTTGAATGCTATTTCTTTCTTTTTCTTATCTAATTGCTTTGGCTAGAACTTCTAATACCATGTTGAATAGAAGTGGTGAAAGTGGGCCTTCTTACCTTTCTCCTGATCTTAGATAAAAAGATTTCAGTCTTTCATCCTTGAATACGATGTTCTCTGTGGATTTCTGTATATGGCTTTTACTATGTTGAAGTAGCTTCCCTTTACTCTGAGGGTTTTTTAGTGTTTTTAACATGAAAGCATGTTTAGTTTTGTCAAACGCCTTTTCTGCATCCATTGAGATGATCACTTTTTTTCCTTCATTCTGTTAGTGTGGTTAATTACATTGATTCCTTTTCATATATTGAAACATCCTTGTATTCCAGGAATAAATCCCACTTAAAAATGATGTATAATCCTTTTAATATGCTGCTGAATTTGCTTTGTTACGATTTTATTGAGGATTTTTGTATCAATATTCATGAAAGGTATTCACCTGTAGTTTTCCTTTCTCTTAGTGTCTTTGGCTTTGATATCAGGGTAGTACTAACCCCATAGGATGACTTTAGAAGTATTCTATCCTCTTCAACTTTTTTAAAGAGTTTGAAAAGAATTGGTGTTAGTTAATTTAAAAAAAGTCTTTGGACCTAGGAATAAATTCAGCATAAAATAAATACAAATAAACATTTTTTTAAATGTGGAAAAGTCTTTTCCTAAAATAATTAAAAATTAAGCAAGTACATCATTTATCACTTTATTTCTAAAAATTGTTTTTAACCTAATAGTAAGCATGAACAAATTGTTAGAATTAAAATGACTCAAATGTTAATTTTCTTCATTGCAAATTTTCTGACATAAGTATTCGATGCCATCACGTATGACATCTTTCATGAAAAAATGGTCATTTTTTGTAGTATTTGAGAACATTATGAATTTTCCCAGTGGTCTCTGACAATGTTCTGATATGCAAAGTTATCTTTTCAACATGTATGTCTTATCATCATCTTTAACAAATTAACAAACTCTGTCAGGTGCTAATTAATCAACTACTTTTCATATGATTCAGGTTCTCCACCATCAACTTCTCTAACCATCAGGAAATTCTACAACTTCTGCAAGATTAACAATTTTACCATATTGTATTCATCTCGTGTGGTTTAAAACATCCAAAAATCATTGATAAACTGACCCTGCCCAAACTAAAGCATGATGAATTATGAAAAATGGTCTCTGTTAAGTGGGGAGGGATTTCAGGTTGAACTTAATTTTATAATTGGTCAATTTATTACAGTGTATTGTTCTGTTATGTATTTCACTTCTTTTTTTAAGAAAGCGATAGTTGAGGGCACTTAGATAATAAAAAGTTGAGAAAATAAGAACTGATACACACTATAAGCTTCAAATATTTTCAAGCATAAGATGCAATAAGAACTAAAACTGAGAAATGGCAGAGGAAATAGAGATAAGATGATAAAATTTCAAAACTGAATCTATAATAACATCTCAATGGCTACCGTTGTGGTGCCAAGAAGATGGTGAAATCAAAGCACTCATAAAGATGATAAAAAACAGACTGCAAAGAAAAAAGACTGAAATTTGTGTGTGCGTGTGTGTGTCAGGAAGATCAGCCTTGAGCTAACATCTGTGCTAATCCTCCTCTTTTTGCTGAGGAAGACTGGCTCTGAGTTAAGATCTATTGCCAATCTTCTTCCTTTTTTTCCTCAAAGCCCCAATAGATAGTTGTATGTCATATTTGCACATCCTTCTAGTTGCTGCATGTGGGACGCGGCCTCAGCATGGCCGGAGAAGCAGTGCATCCGTGTGCACCTGGGATCCGAACCCGGGCCGTCAATAGCGGACCGCACGCACTTAACCACTAAGCCACGGGACTGGCCCAAGACTGAAATCTTTAAAGAAAGAATTTTTACAGCGATATTACAGATAGATAACAGGGAAGAGAAGTTGGAGTGAGAGACTATCTGTTTCTTAAATTACTTCCACTGTAGAGAACAAAAAACCAATTTGCTGAAATCTTTATTCCCTTCTCTGACCCTATCTTTACCTGCAAAATCTGAGCACTGAATCAATGTCACATTCCTCCTTTTCCATCCCTGTGTAACAGAGCAATTAAGCTCATCTGAAACCTTAACTGCCCAGCCTGTGAAATAAGGCCGGCCATCCATTCTCACAGAGGAGCCAACTGGAGGTAGGATTTTTGGTTCTGATTTCAGCTCAACATCTTCAAAGAGTTGTATCTGGCCTTCCTTATCCAGGGCTATCAATGAAGGGCTGGCTGGCTTTCAGAGAAGACCAATTCACAGTCAGCGGAGACATTTTCTGTTGAGCTCTCTAAAGAAGGCTGTGGGGCATGTCAGTAAGAGTTCATTTCTATACTGGTTATAATTTTATTTTATTCAGAGATTTATAAAGAAATTTACATGGTAAATATTACTTATTAACAAGAAAAAAGGTGGTCTATTCTCTGATCATTTAAGCAAAATCCTCCTCTCAGGGCCCAGCCATGGAGGAAGCCCAGATTCAACCTCCATGTGTCTGCCAGGCACTCTGTTGTCCATGGGAAACCCTCAAGTTGGCAGCCTGTTCCCTTGTGTCTTGTGCTGGTACTTAATCTTCCATCTCTTCAGAGTACAACTAGACAGAAGCTCAAAGGACTTGACATTGTAGAAATGTACTTTTCATTATCTTTAGACTTCTAGACTTTTTCAAAAGACTCTCAGCATTTCCAGTAATTGTGCAGCAATTTACCCAACACTAAAGTTCTCACTATTAAAAATTAAAATAAATAAATTTTGAAAAGGAAAAAAGTGATCTTTGCAGATTTGTACAGAATCCATATAATGGGTGCATCCTTATAAAGGGAGGAAAGATAACAAATTTAACTATTTTGGTTAGTTAACACTGTAAGTAATATACTTTACATATTAGCATTTTTGAGATTATTTGTATTTAAAGATACTGCTTCAAACCCCTAAATCATTGTATGTGGTAGAGTCTACCATCTGCTTTGGCTGAACAATTATATACAGTAAGTCAGCCAAAACTCTTCCATTCCTGTATAATCTTATATGTGGGTGGTAATGGTTAGTTCTTATAGATTATTTGAACACGTGCATATCACAAAATACAGGTGACCATTAAAAATTAAAGTGTTCACCAAATAGAAGATTATCTGATTCCCAGAAAAAGAAAACATTACTGTGACTTTAAGGCTAAAACTGTCAAAAAGGAAGCCAAGATACACTCAAGCAAAGCTTTTGCTGAAAAGTTAATTGGATCATCTTTGAAACTTTATCAGGTTTACTGTGTAAGCAAGATACTTTCAGAGCCTAGAATATAGAAAGTGTTTATTGCTACGTTAACAATGTGATCATTTATTTTGTAAATGTTAACATTACAGATGGAATTCATTTTCTACTATATTCAGATTTTCAAGTTCTGCTAAATCTTAAGGCCACATTACTGGCAAGTTGGGATACCTCTGGACATCTGAAAAATATGAAACCTACACAGAAGCATATAAATTCTCTATTCATCAGGTTCTAAATTCTAAAACATTCTAAGCTTTTGGAAGAAACCAATGGCATTCCAAATTGACAGTAAGGCTGCATGTGCGATACATGATCCTATAGGAAGAGAATTCCAGATTTTAAATAGAGGAGATTGTGCACAAAAATAAAGTATATTTTGACGTCTGAAAGGGGATTTCAAGAAATAAGGGACTCTCAGAACATGCGGTAATTGGTAAATAACTTACCAAGGGCTCTCTAAAGGAGAACATATTGTGGAAAAAAGAGCTTCACATGCAGAGAGATAAAATGGCATCTCTGGAATCCTCATGATGAAACAGACACTGAATTACTTTTTCCTAAAATTTAAAATGTGTCTTATCCTCCAAACAAATACCACCTCCCTGCCCTGTGGCTTACCTGAGCATGGTGACGTGTTGGGATCATTTTTCTATTTCATTGGCTCTTAAACTTGATGGGCACCAGAAGCACCTGGAGGCCTTGTTGAAACCCAGATTGCCAGGCCCCACTCCAGAATTTCCAGTTCTGCAGGTCTGCAGCAGCACCTGACAATTTGCGTTTCTTCCCACTTTCCAGGTGATGCTGATGCTGCTGGTCCAGGGACCCCACTTTGAGAACCACAGCCTAACTTACACCCTATATATGGTTACCAAATCCATTATTTTATCCCTTGGCTGCTACTTTTCCTTTATCACATCAGCACCTTAGTTCCGAATCTCCTCACCAAGCAATGGGAATACTTGGAGAGTTTAAGAACTGGTCCTTCTTTCTGGCTCAGTTCTCCCTCTTCCTCTCAAAACTACAGTCTCTTGCCAGGTAATTTTTCCTTAAACATCAGTTTATCATAGATCTTCTTTGCTCAAAATCTCATGGCTCTTATGCTGAACACAAGACTTTTTAAATTCTCTACTTGGCTCATAAGGTCTGTAATAGCCCGTAGAATGTGGACACCCTGTTCCCTACCCTACCTGTTATAAAGGAGTATGTGAAGATTACATAAGATACAGTCAGTTCTCGTTATGCACAGTGTGACATTCTACAAAGTCACTGTGAACAATGAATCAGTGAATATGACCCACTGTCCCTACAGGAAATGCAGGGTTAGGTTCCTGCAAACCTTAGTCACATTTTCTTCAACTGATCAATACATAACCTTTTTCTCTGTGTGTTTCTCTTTAAAGTCACCTTATTTAATATATATTGTTGATATATTAACATTGAACTTAGACTAACAGCACTGTACCTCGTGTCTGAAAGAAGCTTGTCAAACACACATACTTTCTCTGTAAAGGCACGTCACAGCCTCTTGCCCTGAGGAACACCAGGCAGCACTGCAGCACTACACATGGGGGACATATTAAACAGCCCAGTCACCAACACAAGGCACAAAAAGATAATAAATGAGGCACTAAATAGACTGCAAGAAGGACACTTGTTTACAGCATGGGCTGAAACAACAGGGCAGAGCGTCACCTTGTTCCCCTCAGCTGGGAACGTGCACTTCGAGTGAATCAAAATTTTCACCACTTTGCGCTTATCTGCAAATGGACATGAAAGCCCTGTGAGTGTTGACTTGGGGGCTGCCAGTACATTTTAGCTAGTAGGCAAGTGTGCAGACACGGAATCCACAAATAATGAGGATCAACTATATTATGAAAGCATCTTTTCAAAACCAGAGTATCGTTTAGATATAAGAGCAATAATGATAACCCCACAGCTAACATGTTAATGCCTACTATGCGCCAGGAGCTCTTCTAAACACTTTACATAAGTTAATGCATTTAAATCTCACTAAAACCCTATGAGACAGGAGTTCTCAGTAGCCCCATTTTATAGATGAGGAAACTAAGGCACAGAGACTAAATACTTTGCACAGGTTCTCCAGTTAAAAGCGGGATAACTGGGATTGGTGCCGAGACAAACTGGTCCAAAGCCCACAGCTTCAACCACTATGGTAGGAACGTGAGTGAATTTTCTACCACTCCCCAAAACGCCCCTTCTGCTCCAGCCAGTGTGGTCTCCCACATACTTATTCACTCATCAAACATTTTCTGAGTGCCCCCAAGGTGTCAGGTACTGTGTTCAGACACTGGAGGGACAAATAGAATGTCGACACAAATAATCCATAAAAAATCTATAAAATCAACTTGGGATGAGTTTACTATGAGCCAACCTTTGAGGACCATATGGTCCGGGAGAGTCCTTTCACAAAGAAATGGAGCACTCCAAAGAAGTGGGGTGTACAGCGTGGTTATATACCATCAAAGAGCATGTACCACATGTGATTGCAATGTCCCTTTTACAATAGTCGCAACCTTGACCTGTCAGCACCTCCATTGATGGACACAGTGGGTATCAGGTCTGCTGTCTCCATGGGCGTGGCTGTTGTCTGGAGTTGGGTGGTCACAGGATGAGTGCAGCAATCAAACTCTAGCCTAGGGAGAAATGATTATATTTAAGGAAATGCCAATGTGGGGGAAGTTGCATTTACAACTTAAGGGCATTGCTTTTGTCTTTGGGACATGTTAATTGCTTAGGGCAGATATACAATGGATGAACAGAGGCTACAGGCCCCTTTTGGGGAAAAAAAAACAATTTCAGGCCCACTTAGTTTTACACCAAATGGCTTCCTCATATGCTCCAATGTATCCTATTGCTGGTCATTTATTTATCAAGAAGAAGGATAGTCTCAGCTTTAAGGAGCTCGCTGTCTATGAGACATGAATAAAACAACAGTTATGGAAAAGTAGATAAGTATATGGTCCCAGGGTGGGGACATCAAAATGGGTCTCTAGGTGGAGACCTCTCAGGAAAAGTCTCCAAGAGAAAGGAACATTTGACATGAGTTTAGATTAAGAAATAGGAATTAAGTTGATTAACAAACTGGGTAGGAGGACAGAAGAAGCACATATAAAAAGACAGATATAAAGGATGCTAAATCTTTCCGAAAATGGGTGGTATTTTTAAGGCTGGAACAAAGCAAACATGTAGGACAGAGTGGGTGATGAGGGTAAAGATGAGGACAACAAGGGAAAGCCTGCGTGTCCAGCTCAGGAGTCTGAATGTTCTCTAGGCTACTCTGAACAGTCATTGATGCAGTCGAAGCAGATATCAGATTTAAGCAAATTTGGATTCTAGAATGTAACTCTGCAGGCAAGGTGGAGGAAAGATTAGAAGAAATTAAGACTGAAAGTAAAGGGACCTGTTGGGAGACTAGGCAGCGATCCAGATAAGATAGGCCTTGGCTCAGGCGTGGGGTCTGCAGGTGGAGGAGGCCAGGAGGTGGCAAGCAGTGCTGGGCTCCTGCAGGAGGAAACTGAGCTGCCTCTCAGTCACGGGAAGACTGTGCCTGTCATGGCCTCCCCACCCCCATGCCCAAATGCCATGTTTCTTTCCACTTCTGTACCTGTCCTCCCTTCCCCCATCTGAAATCCTCACTCTTTCTTCCCTCCACCTGTCCAAAAGTGGTCCCTTTGAGGACTTGATCTAGTCCATCTCTCCTAAGAAGCTGTCTTTAATTACAATTTCTCAATAACATTGCCATTTTTTTTAGGTTCTGTAATGCAACATACACTAAATACCTTGGCAGAGTCAAATTACATCTTGCAAACCATGTCATGTATGTGGAGGAGCTTGGAACCCTATAATTCTTTGTATTTCCTTCAATACCTACCACAAATACCTTACACATATAGGTCAATGGATGTCCAGTAAAGTTGAGCAAAGTAGAAGCAACCTTTATAAGCTAAGAACTTTTATGAGCTCAGTTATTCCTTTAGATCAGCTGCTTAAACCATTTGTTTTTCTCCACAGGTCAACAGTGTTGCCCAGCACAAATGAATTTTACACCTTCTCAAACTCAATAGAGCAAAGATGGAATTTCATTCCCCCTGCAAGCCTTACTGCCTCAGAGAAAAGGAAAAACAACATGTGACATCTAATTCTTTCTTCACATTCTCATCTCAAATTGCAACCGATTTCCAAATGCTAACTGGTTTTCATTGTAAAACTGACAGAAAAAATTTCCCATTCTGGCTTTGTTTCTTTCTTTTTTTGTGTGAGGAAGATCAGCCCTGAGGTAACTTTTGATGCCAATCCTCCTTTTTCGCTGAGGAAGATTAGCCCTGGGCTAACAACTGTGCCCATCTTCCTCTACTTTATATGGGATGCCACCACAACATGGCTTGACAAGCGGTGTGTCTGTGCGTGCCCGGGATCCGAACCTGTGAACCTGAGGCCACCACACCGGAGTGTGTTCACTTAACTGCTGCACCACGGGGATGGCCCCTCTCTTTATTTCTAAAGCTGAAATGTCTAAATCTTTCACTGGGCTTGTTGGAGTTTCCATAAAATGAAAACGTACATTCCAGAAAAATCCTTATCTTTCCAGAATAATCCTTAATATATTATGGTAAACACCTTTGCAAAATGTAACTGATTTTCAATGTCAGTGCCTCCACAAGGGTATCTTTGCATTATCTCCCCTCCCAACCACGTGTCACTTTGCTCTTCCCCAGGCTCATGGGGTCAAAGTGTTTACTGAGCACTAGGAATGATCAGAGTCTGAGGGAGACCTCAAGGATGACTAAGCCATATTTTCTGACCCCAACCATCTCTTTCCATCTCTCCTTTAACCTCTATTTTTCTCACTCTGGTTTCTACTTTAGTTGTTTACTTGTCTTGTGAATTGTTGTTTTGTGGTTTATAATTACCATGTAAATTCATGTTACTTTTTGCCTTAGAGTTTAGAAAGAACTTACATTGAACAATGTTTTTTCCCAGCTCTTTGATGTGTCTAATAACTTCCAACACAATTCAAGGGGTTTCTTGTTTTTACGTCTCCATCATTATTTCTTCAGAATTATGTTCACCCCACACTTTTTACCTGACAAATGCTGCTTTACCCTTTGAACGTTTCTATGCCAAGACTCACATGAGGAATCCCTAGAACACCATCAGCTAGGCGACCCCACATCCCTCACATTTGTTTTCTTGATTTGTTCCTAAATAAGCATGTTTCTGAAACTAATAATAAATTGTACCAAGTGGTCGTTGCATAAAAAGCACTATCACAGATACCTTAAAGAGAACAAATGAAAAAGAATATTCAATTCCTCAGATAAGTTTACAATCAAATGAGGCATTGAGGGGACCTGGGGGCACTGATCAGAGCAAAATCCTAAGAGAAGAGTTTTCAGTCCATTTCAAATGAGGTTAAAACTGGAATGAGATAGTATTTTAACAGTTATCTGAAATCATAAACATTTTTCTGACCTTTGAGAATTTATTTGCATATAAACTGTACAACATGTGGGGAAAGAGAGTGTTGATATTGTTCAATTTCTTTTTATTTTTCAGCGCTTTGTAATAGATGTGGCTATTCACAATTAATAAATATCATAATGTGGAGAGACCCAACTTTCAGCTGCCTGATATTATAAATTCTTACACAAAGCTCGAGTTTTAAAGATCAAATTTCATTTTAGTTACCTTCCATCTAGTCGATTTATATCAGAAAGTTGTTGAGTTTTAGGAAAATACTTCAAAACACAAATTTTATATGTAATTTCAAAAGCAAAAAATGAGTTAAAAACTAGATGGTAACCAGTTTTACTACCATATATTAATCTTTAACATGGGAGCAAACCATTTTAGAGAATATAATTGATATTTGCCTATTTGTATATTGTAGAATGTTAAAGGATTTACAGTCTTAATAATAATTTCAAATACCAGAGAATGAAAAACAGAAGGTTAAGCTTTATGAAATGGTTTTTTATTTTTTTATTGATTTTTTTAAAGATATTTATTTATTTTTCCCCCAAAGCCCCAGTAGATAGTTGTCTGTCATAGGTCCACATCCTTCTAGTTGCTGTACATGGGACGCGGCCTCAGCATGGCCGGAGAAGTGGTGCGTCAGTGTGATCCCGGGATCTGAACCCGGGCCGCCAGCAGCAGAGCGCGTGCACTTAACCGCTAAGCCATGGGGCAGGCCTGAAATGGTTTTTTAGACATAGCAGATTTCAGAGCATATTACTTGAAAATAAAACAATCAGTTAGTGAGGTTTAAGCAATGTGGTTTTACTTTAAACTTGCTCATTCCATGGGAGCATCAATAAAAGCCCTCCGGGAGTGGCTGACGCTCTTTCCCTTCACATGAGCCCCAGCTGTATTTTCTTTAAGCATCAGACTCTCGGGCAACACCATAGCTCTCAACTCCGTTTAGTTGAGAAAAGGCTTTATGTGTCATATGTTTTTTCTAGGGGTATGGAGCTCCCAGACTTATTAACTACAGGGAGAGAGTAAGAGTCAGAACACAGTCAATAAACTCCAGTGTGCTCAGGAGAGAGGACAGACGCCTGAACTCACATCTGAAGAAGAATTTAGAGGATGCTTTCTGACTCTGCTTCGTGCCTCTGACTAAGCAGTCCTGGACATCCCCGTTACAGCCACGGAATAACACAGGCAGCCTTGATGGAGCAGAAGTCCTCCTATGTCCATCATTTGTGCAGAGCAAACTGGCTTAAGACCTCTCGTTTCCTGCTGCAGTGGTAATTTACAGAGATACAGAACTGTCATCTAGTGAATAAGAAGAAAACAGCAAGGTGTTTGACAGGAAAAGTGACATTCTGAGTTTTTTCAAAAAGAACAGTGAAGCACTAAAGTTGGTAAAGTTGACACAAAGTTGACACGATGTGGCACACGAAAGTTATAGTAAACACTAATAATGTGTAGGTGAACTAATCAGTTGCTCTCTATGCCTCTAAAACATGTCTTGACATCTGACTCATAAATAGTACAGTTTAAATATAATAGAATATCTTTGGAAATAACTTCTCATCTCATCTCATCCAATGTTGTTTGCAGGATCCGGTATTAAATAGCCAGATGGTGAGTACCCATGTTGAAGCACCATTTTTATCACAGTGGAGAGAATATGAGGCATAAGCCCAACAGACTTATGTTCAGATCTTCCCTCTTACCCTTGATCAATTTTGTAAACATGGTTTTCTTTATCAAATATGAATTATAACAGTTACTTTAAAGGATTACTGTAAGAATTGCATAAGGGAATACAGTAAAGGAACTGGCGCACAGTAGATTGATAGTTAATTCTCCTTCCCTGTCTCTCTTCTAAGAAACATACAGAAATAATCTAAGAAGAGAACCCGTGTATAAAGTAAACGTATGACAAAAAGTCAATGGCTCCTGAAGTAAGGGACATCATTGTTGAGTGCTTAACCTCAACTGCCTCCAAATACTGTTAACTCTCAATTAATTTTATGTGTTTTCTGTCTTCCAGACAAATCACTGGCTACGAGGAAAGGAGAAGGTGTGAAATTTAAATTGATTTCACCCTTGGATGGTCCAGCTGTAATATTAGGTGTTTTAAATCACCTGGTTTTTCAGGTCTCCTGCTTATTCCTGTATATTTTACCACGGTTCACAGCCCGAGAAAATTAGAAAATCATTATAATTTTACACACATGAATATATATCTTGACTATTACAGCTCGACTCTTAATATATAGAGCAATGTTGTACATGTTTTGTCCTTGTGGATAGTACAGAATACTTTTGTCCAGGTTTTCTTTGGCATTATCATTTATAACGAAGAACTCAGTAATATATGCCCTGGAGATAAGGGTTTAGAAAAATCTAACATACTATCCTAGTCATGCCTCAAAAAAAAAAGTAAAATAAATAAAAAGCTATAAAAATAATGAGAGGATATTTTGAAGGCACTATTTTTCTTAATTATTTCCAACTTTATTTCCCTTCACCTCTTTTTAATCTTTCTCCGTCTTATTTGTTATTGGCTAATCATCTCACAGTAATTAAACCACCCCCAGCTGAGTCCCCCATGCCTCTTCAAGTGCCCCAGCCTGATGTAGGTCTCAGCTCTGACAAAAAGAAGCTGGAAAACCTGTTTTGTGGCACTATTCTTAAGAATATCTTTACTCTTACAATAATAGCTATATTTTTGAAAGGCGCCAGTGGATTACAAAATGAAGTACTCGACCAATATTGTATCCTCATTTTCCTTCCAGAGGGAGCACAATTTTCACGTGTAATACAGGGCTGTTGGTTTATTGTTTTTTCCTTTCAAGACATTTTATTACTTGTAAAACATAATAGGGTTAATGGTGATATATGAGTAACAATATAAACTTACAGACAGCAAAAAGATACTATTTTACAGTCATAATTTTGTATACTGTAACAAACAGTAATAGTTTCATAATGTACTATCTTGATTGATCAGGAATTATTCCTGGCTCATTTTTATGCTAATTCGTTTATTAGATTACCAAATATATACTTTTATGATCTTTATTTTCAATCAATACAATTGAAGGGACATCAGTTGTTCTTGGTAAGTGAAAGGTCACAAAAAATTTTTGATAATTTATAAGTTTGAGAAGGATCTTTCTACTTTTTAAAAGAGAAGTCATTTAATATTTGGGAAAGTTCTCAAAAATCATCAAATTCTTTAATTTTACAGAAATGAATACTACATTCCAGAGAGCCTAAGTACGTTGTCACACACTAACCAGAAACAGACCTGGGCCTAGAACTCAGGTCTGAGTCACCTGACTTCTACTGGACCACACTCAAGGGCGCACACCCTCTTCTTACTGGTAATTTCTAATACTAAGGTATTTTCAAAAGCGCAGTTGGGAGAAAGTGTAAATAAATAAAACAGATGATTTTGTATAAAAAAGTAGCAATTGCTACCCACAATTTCTATTCCATATGAGTGTTTCCTTTCTTGAAGATTTCTTGTTTTTAATAGTAAGTCCACTTTGGTAACAAGAAAAAAAACATGAAATTTGGCTTCTTTAGTAACCCAAAAAAAAGCTTCTATTGAAATTAAAAAGACACTAACTAATGTTTCATCTACTACAGCAACTTAAGAATATTATTGGATTTTGGAAAAGCTCTGAGAGATTTTTTTAAAACTCATATCCATGTGACTATTAGTCCAGCCAGGCACATCTCCACATGACATCTCCTAGAGTGTCCAGTTTTCTACTGGATCCAGCTGTTGTCAGGCCCAATGTTCTGGCTGGGTAGAGAATGATGCAGCTTCTGAAAAGCATGTCCTCAGTTCCACTTCAAGGCTGATTTTCTCTGCAAAGTGGAAGTGGAAGAAAACATCCCCTTCCACCTGACTGGATTCCCCTGCAGGCTTAGAGAAACAAGGTGGCCTAGTCAGATGGGCAGACAGGAAGGTAAATGAGAGTCTGTCACAATTTTATGATAAATAAGAGAGAAAAGGATTTGACATCCTAACAAGATTTTCTTACCTGTTGAACAGCATCTGAACATATTTTTCAGAGTTTCCAAAATAGCAGATTGAGATTCTAAGTTGGAAAGGAAGAAGATAGTCAATATATTAAAAAATAAATTTTCTCATTTCCTCAATCGGAAAACAAAATTAAATAAAATATATCTTTAACCATAAGTACCAAAAACATCCAGTTTATCTTCCAGTTATAATTCTGTGTTATGAGAACATGAATACTTTTCAATATATTTAATATGTACAGTGACTAACACTCATGCCTTTAATTACTTTTGAATTAGACTAGCCCTATGCCCTTATTGACAGACATCAATCATAATTACTTTTCTCAATTCCTAGTTTCTATTTTGTGTCAGAGACTACCTGCTGAGACATTCACTTTTTATATTATTCACTTAGAATAAGTCTGTAAAATGATGGACGACAACTCAGCCATCTTGAAGGATGGGGTCTCAAATGCTATATCTCACTATTGACAAATCACCTTCTGGTTTGAATGAGAGACAATGAGCACTGTCACAAGAGACACTCGGAAAAAAGGGATCTTGCTCCTTTTGTCTGTCCTTTGGGAGTCTGTGAGACAGCAAATTCTTCATACTGGAAAACCTAAGTGAGGACCAAGTCCAGGAATCTTTTTAAAGCTAGGGGACACTCTCTTCTACGTGAAGCTTGCATCGAAGTTTATAAACATAAGAAAAAAAACAAAGAGCCTTCAGGGCCAGCTGGGTGGGGCAAGCGGTTAAGTGCGCGCGCTCTGCTGCAGCGGCCCAGGGTTCACCGGTTCGGATCCTGGGCGCGCATCGACGCACCGCTTGTCAGGCCATGGTGTGGTGACATCCCATATAAAGTGGAGGAAGATGTGCATGGATGTTAACCCAGGGCCAGTCTTTCTCAGCAAAAAGAGGAGGAGTGATAGATGTTAGCTCAGGACAGATCTTCCTCACAAAAACAAACAAAAACCAAGAGCCTTCAGGAATATCCAGCGCTCCATGGATCGGAGTCTGAAAACCACTCATCTTTTCCGTCCTCCGCATTTTACAGATGAAACATAACACAAACAGTTGGCGACAACCTGAAGACTAGAGTTCGTCTCCTGACTGTCACATCACTCCCACCCGACTGCTGTGCAGACCAGACGCCTGACAAGATACAGCAGTCACTCCTGGGGATAATTTAGACATTCCCATTTTAGCAGCATTTTAGTTTATGTACTTGACAAGACTATAGAAAAACAAAAGGTATTTACTACTTAAATTGTATAACGTATAGTTAAATGACATTGAAAGTTTTCATTTCACTTACAGCACAGTTTTGATGGGCCCAGGGGCCTTCTTTCATCTGCTCACCCTCCCTGGCATCTCAAACCTTCTCTGCCTTTCCCCTCTTGCTCACTGTGCTCCAGCCACACTGGCTTCTTGCTGCCCAACAACATCCGAGTCACAATTCCTCCACAGCATCTCTGCAGCCCTGGGATATCTGCATGTCCTCCTGCTCTGTCCCTTCCCTCTGGGCCTTGCTCCAGCCTCCCTGGCCTCTCTAATTAAAGTAGCAACCCACTCACTCTCTAGCTCTCCCCATTGCCTGTCACTTACCTTCTTCTTGACACAGATCATCACACAATAGACTATGTAATTCACTTGTCTGCCTACTGATCCATTATCTCACTTAACCAACAAAAACAAGTTCTGTGAAGACAGAGATTTTGTAGAAAATTTTTTCCTTAGTGTATCCCAAGCCTGGCATACAGTAGGTGTTTAAATATTTGTTGAGTAATTGTAAGAGGGAATGAAAGGAGTGATCAGAAGAATGATGACACCATGGAAGTAGGTGCCACCATGAAGAGTGGGTATCCTGGGAAGGGAAAGAGGGAGGAAAGATTTTATGTCAGGCAACACGGGTACCACTGTGCCTTTACTACTTCCTGCACATCAGCTTGTCGACGTAAATAATCCATAATCAATCTATAAATCAAAATTGGGGTGAGTTTATGAGCCAACTTTTGAGAACCATGACCTGTGGCCTTCCTTCCCTAAGGAAGGAAGAGCACCGAAGAATTGGGGTGTACAGAGCAGTTATATACCGTCAAAGAGCATTTATTGCAAGTGATTGCAATGTCCCTTTTACAATAGCCATGAGATCAGCCCTGCCAGATTGCCCTGCCAGAACAGCTATTGATGGACACAGCGGGGGAGCAGATCTGCTGTCTCGATGGTCACGGCTGGTGTCACGTCTGTTGTCTGGAGCTGGGTGGTCACAGAATGACTGCAGCAATCAAATCCTAGCCTAGGGAGAAATGCTTATCCTTAAGGAAATGCCAATGAGGGGGAAGATACATTCTTATCTTAAGGGCATTTACTCTTCTCTTTGGGACGTGGCAAAGCAGATACACAGTGCAGGCGACAGACCCTTTTGGAAAAACAAATTCAGGCTGAATTAGCTTTACCCCAAATGGCTTCCTCATGTGTTCCAATATATCCTATTGCTTGCCATTTATTTATCAAGCTCAGTATGTCTTTCAAACAGAAATCATCGAGAATAGCATGAAGTAGTCACTTACCAACAGATGTCACTGTGGCAACAGAATAGGAACAAGTGACCTTCAAATATAACCATTCTCCCAAATACTGTATTTCAGTGACTTAATCAAAAAGGGATTCTTCTGACAAATCTCCACTATGAACTTAGCATTAGAGGTAGTCAATTTTGAATAAAGACCTTTAACATCAAAGCCAGCCAATAGTTCTTGTTAAAGCAAATCCAAACTCGGGAACACTTTTGTTTTCAGTCACCTCCAATCCTCTCAAACTCAAGATAAGGTCTTGGTTTTGTGCAGATGGAGAAAACCTTCTCTTCCTCTTTTTGTAGTCAGATAGTTCAGGGAAGAGCCCAAGGTGTCTCCTGGTGGAACACTAACAGATGTTCACATTAGATATGCATGCAATGTTTCCTAGCTTCTTTTCTATAGGCCGAGGTCTGATGAGTTGCCCCAAGGAGCAAACATCTGGGCTCCAGCAGTAAATAAGACTCTGTGCAGTTTACCACAACAATGAACTACAAATATGTATCAGGAAATATTTTGAACACCTAGACCTAAGCTCTCAGTTTCCCTCTGTCTAATTCCATGGCTACCTGAACTGAATTCACTCTTCATCCCCATCCCATTTGTGATAGTTTTTATTTCCTTGAATCAGCATGTTATAACATCTAAGAGAAATTTATCAAAATACTCTCTTCAAAATAGCTAGCTGAGGGCCGGCACTGTGGCTTAGCGGTTAAGTGCACATGCTCCGCTGCTGTCGGCCCGGGTTCGGATCCCGGGCACGCACCGACGCACTGCTTCACTGGTCATGCTGGGGCAGCGTCCGACGTGCCACAACTGGAAGGATGTGCATCTGTGACATACAACTATCTACTGGGGCTTTGGGGGAAAAAAATAAAAAATAGATAAAATCTTTAAAAAACATAGCTAGCTGAAGTATAGGAGTTGTAGAGGGTCAAGATTTTAAGATGACAGTGATGTATAAAGTAACTGTACTACAAAATAAAAAGAAAATGAATGAGAACAATAAGAGACAGAAAAAATGATAAGGAGAAGGAATATAATAGAGAGTAAAACTAAGAAAAAGAGAAAAAAGAAGAAAGAAGGTGTAGGAAAGAGAGAGAGTCAGGAGAAGCATGAGAAATGGCAGAAAGGGGCACGAGCAGAGGGAGGACACCAGGCTCAGAGCGAATGACAAGTCAACTGGCTTCTGAGCAGGGCTCAGGTCTAGAGTCACTGGGCTGCATCTGAGAACTCCACTCAGTTCTAACATCCTGAGAAAGACCATGCCTCATCTAAACTCGGACGGCACTGGTTACCAACGCTCTCCTCTCCAAGGACCTGCTGGAGCTTTGAGAACTGCCTCTCTCAGCTCTGGGACTGACAGAGTCCCCATTAAATATTCATCAACTGGATGGTTGTTTTGAAAGAGTAACCCAGAGAGAGCTCTATCAAGTGTACATTTAAACCTGCCAACTCCTTCACTCATCCTTCCAAAGAATTAACAAACTAAACTGTTTAAAAAAGATAAAAACTACTGTTAAGCAAAGTAGCAGATAACTTTCCTGGTAAACTTTAAATGTTCCATCTTTTTTGAAGTTACCTCACAACATTCTGAGCATAGTCTAAAATTCTGGGCTCCCTACAGTTCCAAATATGTTTCACAAATGATCTGTTTTTCATCACAAAGTAAGCCTAAACCTTATGAAGCAAAATAAACTTGGATGAGTTTTATCTTGTAGAGAGAGGACAGCAAGAAAAAGAGTAGGATGTGCCTCTCTGCTATGAAGGATAATAAATAAAATCACACCAAAATATACAAAATATGCCTCTAAAACTGAATGAAGCAGACTCTAAAGAGTTTTACATTTTAAGTAAAAACGCACTTATATAAAATTATACATCAGTTTGACTAAAATATAATCAATTTTATAGAAGAAGTATTCATTAAGTTTCATTTAAATAGCATGACATGATTAGCTGCATAATAAATGGTAGATATTTTAATTTGGGTATGCCATGTCCTCCCACCAATGAAGGTGGGCTTAAACCTGTAATTTTCCTAAAAGGCACCAACCGTATATTCTGCTTATTTGATTATTTAATAGTATGGATCTGCTCCTCATTGCCAATGAAGGATGTCTACATACACGCTTTAGCTTGCATATGTAAGGGGAAATGCAGGATGAGTTTATAAAAAGAAAAATTGAAAATGAGCATTGTCTTTAGGAGAAGTGGTCAATCTGTTCAAGAACATTTTCTCCCTTGGTCAAGTGAGAAGCTGAAAGAGAGAATACTATCAGCCTCTTCCTTGGCCCCTAATAGAATTCTGCATTACCTCAATTAAACGTGTGCTAAAGTGTTTGTAATAAACTTGGAAATGAGTTGATGATACTGTATTTGCATTACATGACACAGACTCTCTTTCATTAGGCACGATTCAAAACACTTTTTTGGACATTAGAGTCCATACAAGTTTTGCTTTTCTGACAGACTGTAGCTTTAATCTCATGGACATGAAATGATAGAGAATTGTTCCCCTTTCCCTTTCTACTTTAAACCTGAGTGATAAATGTCCAACTACCTTTAAAAACTGCAGGTCCTTCTGAAACACATTTTAGTGTGCTGGTTTACTTTAGCTTCATTTCTTTGTTCTATCCTAAACTCCTTTCAGTTTGATCTATGTTCCTTTGTATTCCTTTTGTATACCTAGATATTTAAAATCTGCTCTAACCTATATTGGAGAAATGTTGGGTTACATATCTTTCAGCCAGCATGTAAACTCAAGTTTTAGGGTTTCTACGCAAAAAGTTTCTGCCATGTTTCTACCAGCTCTCCTTCCATATATTTTCCTCCAGGATTTCCTGTGACAAAATTGCCTTTCTAAAAACCAGTCCTCTGTTCAACCTCTTGGCCTGTCACATTTTCATAGAAAAATAAAGGACTGGATTTTACAAAGATGCAACAAGAATGATCAAGTGCTGCTTCATACCTAGATATCCTGCTCCAGTTCTCCATGAATTTTAAAAATAAAGTTAATTATCTCTTTCATTTTGTCTCAAACTATTGAGTAACCTTGGCACTGAACCCCTAAATTGGTCCACAGCCTGCTTCAGCAGACACAAAACTCTCTCTCAAATGCTTGAATTCATGTGCTGAGTAGGTATTGTATTTATTTAGATTTTATTCAACAAGAGATCGTCATTGATTCACTCAAATACTTAAGTATATATTATGTGCCCAAAGGTCTTGAAATTTTGGGGGTCTGCAAGGAAGAGAGATATGTATAAACAGATAAATTACTCTATAGAAATAATTTGATTGAAAGAGATATGAATAAAATGCCATGGGACTCCAGGAAAAAGAACCACCATAGGTTGACCTACAACTAAGATATATAGCAATGTACTGGGGATTTGAGGAAAAAAAAAAAACACTATGGGGGGTGGATAGGGATTATACCATATAAGTAAAGGAAAATGAAGAGAGAGAAGATAAAGAGAAAACAAGATAAATGGAAAGGTTTTTTCCTTATTAATGTTTCTGCCAACAACTTTTGGAGTACACTGCTTGCTGATGTCCTTTCTAGCCAGTCTTATCCTTCAGCCAGCTTCTATAGACTTCTCCGTGCAGACAATGCCAAGTATGTAGGGAACCAGGAGGTGAGCAAAAGATTCACAGGAATCTGCAGCCCATCTGCAGCTCACTGCTGGGGAGGGGCACCGAGGCATCACCTTGGCCTTTCTTTCCAAGTTCACATAAAGGAGGGTCGGTTCCTTCCTCAATATATGAAGGTGGAGATAAACCTTTTTCACAGAATGGATTATGGAAAAATTAATGTGAGAGCCATGAAAAAGGCAGAGGCGATAGCACCATGATTCTGAAGTAACTGGACATGTGCATTAGTAACCAAGATAAAGAAGAGCTGAAGACAAGAAAAAGGGCTAAAAAGAAGTTCTCAATTTTCTAAGATGGAAATGCCAGTCTTTCTTCAAAAAGAAAAAAGTCATTGAACCCTTTCCTTTAAAATATAATTGAATGGGGCCACATGTTGCAAATAATGGTTTTAACCATGATGTCAGTACACAATAATGTGTAGCAATCAGCTAAGTGCACTGCAAATTGTTCATTCCTTAAAATTACGTTACCAAAGTTTGCAATTGATATATATATTTTAGTAAATAGTAGACTGTGTGCAAATTTGTCACCATATTACTGACAATGTTACTCTTACAACTGAAAGCATGACTAGGAGCGAGAGGATGGTGTGACACTAGATTGCTAGAGTCACAGCAAGAAAAGTCAAGAAAGTGCCATCAGGTCATTTGGACAAAAGAATGCTATATGGCTGCTGGGTTTATAACAGATTAATTGGAGAAAAACAAGTCACTACAGTAAATTATTGTCCACTTACCTCAGTCACTCTCTCCAAGAACACATATTTTAAAATGAGACAAGTTATTATATTTAAAATTACCAGTTCTGGCATTTTAGATACTACATCAAATAATGATGTAAAAACTAGGTTACAAACATCCTGGCATCAATTCCAACTACCATCTTTTACCAAAATAAAACTCTAATTATCACTAATTCATTTGCAATCTAGTTGTCCTCCAATATACAAAATCAACAACTTCAAATGTTTCATAACTTTCTTAACTTTCCCTAAAATTTTAGAAGATAATATAAATATATCTCTTGGAAAAATTGAGAAAGATAGAGACACAAGGAAAAGTAAAGATGAAAATATTACCCTAATAAATGATGTAAAACACAAGATATGAACAACTGTTAAAGGAATTCTCTATGAAATTGATAATTCTACTATCTGTACACCTGCTTATTATCTATCAGTATAACAATGTTTCCTAAATCCTATCTCCTGTGTGTTGTTCATGTCAGGGAGTATATTCCACCAAGTAAACACTAAACAGTGTTTCAATAGCATGGGATATTAAAAGGAGGACATGCAGAGTTGAGTGTTGGACCCCATTCAATGCCTCAGTGCAAAGAAGAAAGAGGTAAATGCATCCCTCTAGGGACTGGGATAAAAATAGGAGGTTATGAGCCCAAGGCTCCCTCTGCAGGCCATTAAGCAGGAACCTGGAATAAAACTTTTGACACCATGGACCATGGTTGGTTTTACAGGGAACTCACGAGGAAGTGAAGAACATGAAATAATGATAATTATAATAACAGCAGCAAACACTTCTACTGAGCCAGGCACTACACTCTGAATGTTAATTCTGTGCTTGAACATATATTAACACACATAATCCTCAAAATATCCCGACGTAGTAGATGTTGGTCTTTTCACAAGTATATAGATGAAGAGACTGGGTACAGTGTCTAGAAAACTCATCCAGTTTACACAGCTCATAAATGGCAGAGATCAAGCTCAGTGCTCTTATGTTATGCTCTTTTACTACAACCCAAAATTAAGTCTCTAACGACTATCTCCACTGGCAACTGCCAAGACCTTAGTAGTCCCTCCATGGAGGCAGGCATGGGCATGGCAGGGACCCGGCTGAGGGAGGCTAAAACACCCGAGGTGTGGCAGAGCAGTTGCCAAGTGGCTTCCTCCTCTGACAGGGGCAAGAACACACCCAAAAAAACTTGGCGGCAGGCACCAAGGCTCATTCCTTCGGAACTGGTCCAGAACGAAATGGGCCTGGAGCAGGAGGATGAGTGAATAGGCCAGCCTCCTTTGAAAAAAGCAGGCGATCTGTGGCAGCCTTCCTGCCGTCCTGGCGTGGCACATGCGCCCTCAAGCAGAGGGCTTCACGCCTGTCTTCCATGGCGGAATTCTCGCCAGACCATGGCCTGGGCACTAGGAAGGCTAGGCCTTACTGACTTCAGAGATGAGGCAGGGATCTGTTGCGGGAAGGACTTTCCCAGTTTGGCCCAGGATCCCTAACCCTGGGGTGCCATATGCCGGTTACAGCTCTTCAGACTCTACAGAGCCTTTCCTACACCTGGCCTGGCTGCAGACGCAAAGTGCAGGCGTGGGGTGAGGCCGTGGCTTTGTCTTTCCAGGAAGAAATGAGCCCCTGGACGAAGCAGCTGGCCCAGGCAGAGCCTTGAGCTTCAAGCCCGGAATGCCTGTGGCCATCAGGGCCAGATCAATGCTTCCAAGTTAGAGAAGCGGGCTTCAAGCTGAGTGGGAGTGGGGGAGGGGAGGGAGACAACAGCTGAAGCCAAGGCCAGAAGGGCGGCGATGGAACAGCTGCAGCTGGGTGGCGCCAGCCGGTCAGAGGCTGGCGGGAGGGCGGTGCCTTCACTGAGGACCCTCGAGGCCAACCCTAGGCCCTGGCGTTCGCGCATGCACCCTAGGCCTGTGAGGGGCTGTGGGGGTTTGAATCCAAGCCTGCAGGGCTCCCGGAAAGGACAGAAAAAGAAGGGCACATGGGAGAGTTAGGCGAGGTGGGCAGGGTGTGCCACCTTACTCTCCTCAGGTCCCCGAGGGAGAGGGAGAGAGAGACAGAACCCTGACCTCTGAGTAGCTTCCTCCACTGCTGGCTACTGCTAACTGGTCGGACCAACCTTTACATGTCTCTCTGCATGACAATCGTCTTCATCCCTTCTCCCATCCCACAGGCCCACCCACGACATCCACCTTTGTCATTAGTGCAGGAGAGGATGCAAGATGAGATTCTCTGCCATTGTGGCGAGAGACTCAGTTTCCCTGGTTTCTTCCATGGACTCATGTTCTTCAGCTGGGTCTGATTTTCTCCAGACAACCTGTCTTTTTAAGGATTTGACCAGCCTACGAACCTACAGGGAACAGTAAGTGGGGGATTCTCTCTCCCCCTTCCTCCCCCTCTCTCTCCCCATCCAGGTTTGGATGAGGGAATTCCCCTCTCCCCCTCCCTTGCTCAGATTTTTTCTCTCAGAACAGACAGTTTTCTTCTCTTCTTCCTTTCTCTCTCCTCTGTTTCCTGGGCTCCTTGCTACTCCTTCATTTATTTATTTATTTATTTTTAATTTTTGTTTATTGCAGTAACATTGGTTTATAACCTTGTATAAATTTTAGGTGTATATCATTATGCTTCTATTTCTGCATAGATTACATCGTGTTCACCACTCAAATACCAATTACAAACCATCACCACTCCTTTCTAAGCATTGGTTTGATTTCCTGTTTGACCAAACAGTTATGCATGAGAGTGCTTATTGGCTTATAAATTGTCTGATTTGTTTAAGATATGTTGGCAGTTAATGAGCATTTTTGCGTTCAAGTTGGTTAAGGAACTGGATTTCAAATCTGCCCTTTCCTCTGATGCACTACTGAGTCCGAATTTCTGTGGTTGGCCATCTATCTCTCTTCTGGCGGCTTCAGGTATTGATTGCTATGTCGAAATTGCTTGCTGGACAAGGATAGGACCTAATTTTATAATAATATGCTTTCTTTGCTTTGGAGTAGGATGTTTGATATTTATATGCAAACACGTGTGTGTGTATGCTCCAAACCTATTTAATGATAAATCAAGATTAACAATATATATGATTCCTATATTGACTTTTTTTGGACAAATACTGAGAAGTTAATTGAATACTCTTACTTTGGTTGCAGTTAGGTTCACTTTACTTCATATTTTTAAAATCCTTTTTAAAATATATGATACTATAATTGAACATATACATTTTGACTGCTAACCACCTTTTGCCTTCAGATATGTGTACCATTATACACATTCATATATAAAAGTTTCATATTAGTTGTGGCTTTACTTTTGTGAGCATGTGTATGGACTATCACTGACAATCTCCTTTCTTTCAGCATCTATGTTCAGTGTTAGTTTCCTTTGTCTTCGTGGAATGTAGAGTAACATTCAATATTGAAAAAGTGATTTAAGTAACTTCAGTATAGTATAACTGCTATATGTAGCATTATCTTTGTGGTTCTATTTTTAAATTTTGTACTTTGCTTTTTTTCTTTTTTCCTTGTTTTGCTCCATTTAAAGTAATTTTCCTTATTAACCTTTTCTCCACCATGTTGGATATATACATCTTTTTCACATTCTATTTTAGAATTTTTTTTTCTGCTGAGGAAAATTGGCCCTGGGCTAACATCCATGACCATCTTCCTCTACTTTATATGGGACACCACCACAGCATGGTTGATGAGCGGTGCAGAGGTTCGCACCCAGGATCCGAAGCCACGAACCCTAGACCACCAAAGCAGAACGTGCAAACTTAACCACTATGCCACCAGGGTGGCCCCTATTTCACAATATTTTTAATTTGAGAAATAAGAAGAACCCAGAATCTGAAGTCTTGCCTCACTGCCACCTCAATGTTAGATGAAAAATTAATTAGTATTTTACTTCTTTTCTTTTTCTCCAAATCCAGTGTCTCTAGGTATAGATTAAGTTCTTGGTTCAAGATGGTTTTAAATTTTATGCACATTCTTTAAAGTAGTTTGTGTTTTGCATTTTTTAAAAATCACATTAACACAAAGTACCGAGACAATTGTTTTAATTTTTCAGTGTTCACTTCTTTGGTACGGTGCTTTTTTTTGAAACCCGTCAACCTCAAACTTGATTATGGATCTGAATTATCTGGAAGGCTTGTTAAAACACAGAAGATTTGCTGTACCCCACCCCAAACATTCTAATTCAGTAGGTCTCCGGTGGAGACTAGCATCTCCACATTGTGATTCAAAGCTCCTCTGCCTAACATTCCTTATTTTTTTTTTATTTCAGAGGCAGTAAAATCCGTATCTGAGTCTGTGGGCTGTCCCTACCCAATCCTTTGATTCCTCACAGGTGTTATGCCACAATAATCTTCTTGTACTCCTAACTCTACCTCAGCATTTGGAGGCCCCAACTGACACAAAAACGTTCTTCATTTTTCCTCTGAAAGGGGTGCTTTGTTTTCAGAAATGTGACACCATCTGCAATAAGTTTAATGTGGATGCTGTTCTCTGCTCTTTAGACATTGCAATTTACTGATACAACACCTGCACCATTCTTCCTTGTTCTCAGTATATAATGCTCTAACATTGGAAACACATGGGGCTTCTGGACATTCTGGACACTCTCCCTTCTTCAAGTTTAATTGATCATATCACACCTGAACTAAGTTGAACTGAAGTTGGCCATATCATGGCTTCTCACATGACGATCAGGTATATGTGTAGTATGTGTGCACCTCACAGAAACAGAATGTTCCTGGAGTGTGCATCTCAATGATTCTTCTCCTAAAATTTGATTAAATATGTTCTAAATAGAGGTTCTCAGTTTCAGTTAAATGTACCTAATCCATACATACATTTCTGTAAAATTTTCTATATCTTAAACTTATTTTGTTGAATAGCATGTAAATTATTTCTATACCTCCAAGCTCACACGTTTGATTTTAAAATTTATTTTCTTTTCAAGTTAAAGAAAGAATTTTTATTAAAAGAAAGAAATGCAAAGAAGTATCCAAAAGAATGAAATACTAGGAGTATGGAGGACTAGATACCTCAAAGGGGTTTCCCTCCACATAACACTATCTTCCATAAAATATAATGTTATTGCATTCTTGAGTTCACATGGTGTAAGCCTAGTCTCAAAGGGCAGAAGAAGGAAATTGTAAGCACCAGACAAATTTGGATTCACCCAGTGGTCAAAGGCCAGTATGATCCTCTAATGAAAGGATTTGTCTTTGAATCACCAGTGACTTGAGGGAATGAATCTGGGAGTCACAGATTAGTTGTGAGTCACACAAAAAAGGCACTTAACTTGGTGTCATCTCACATGACTGTGAGCAGAAACCAGTGACATTCTTCTCTGGAGGAAAGAATCTAAACTAAAGCCTTACATTCTGTGCACATTAAAATCAGACAAAAATGAGCTCATAATCAAAGTTCTCCAAACAAATAAGGAATACATGCCATTGTCGATAAGAGTCATAATACATAAGAAAATTAAAAATAAAACAGTAGATTTAAACACTAAAACCTTCACTATTAGACTTACCAACTTCAAGATATAAAATAACTGTGTATAAAAAATGGAACAACAAAAAATGGAATAACAAAATCAAACAGGAGACTCTAGAAATGATCTGACATATATGGCAAAGGGCCTTATAGAACTTTAAGAGACGAAAAATACATAACTGTTGAGTTTTAAAACTTCATAGATGGGTTCTACAACAGAAGAGAGAATATAAAACCAAATTTGAATTCTGAAGGAAATAGAATGCAGCATAGAAAGACAAGGAAGTAAAAAACATGAAAGATAAATTAGATATGGAGATGATGAGAGAGAGTAAAGAAAAAGGAGAAATAAAGTACTGTACAACAAAAACAAGTGAGTCATGAGGGTAAAACTGAAAGTTAGAGGGTCTATAAATTTCTCAGGAGATGAGAAGCTATATCCACTTCAGGCAATGTGGGCTGGTGGTAAAATAGAAGTAAAGAATATAACTGTCATCCAAATAGAGGAGATACAATAAAATATGGAAAACAAGTATAAATCAATAAATTTTAAAGGGAAATAACATAATAAAACTTGTGGAAAAAATAGAAGGAAAACATATAGATAGTGGGAGCAAAAGAAGGATATAAATAATCACAACAAATGTAAATGGAATAAATTCTCCAGTTAAATACAGATTGTTAAATTTGATGCGACAATGATAAATTTAGCTGTATCTTGTTTACAAGACTTATGAAAACTAAAAAACATGGAAAACTAGAAATTCAAAACAGAATAGAAGATATAAAGATAAGCTAGGAAAATATCAATCAAAAATCAACCCAGGGTAGCTATAATAATATGAGATAAAACAGATGCGGAAAAAAGCATCATTAGGAATTAAGTGGTTAATCCCCACTGGTATATAAATTCAACTTATCATGAAGATATAGTCGTTATACTACACATGATGTCATGTGAAGATAATATAGCCTTAACTAGGAAAGGAAGGAGGAGAAGGAAGAGGAGGAGAAGGAGAAGAAGAAGAAGACAAGAAGAAAAAGTTGGAGGAGGAGGAGGAGGAAGTACAGGAGAAGGAGGCAGGGGAGGAGGAGAGGTAGACATAATATATCATCATAGTGGAGAATTTCAACTTTCCTCTGAAACAAAGAATAACATATATCTAATAATAGAGTATTTGAAAATCAAATAGCAAGTTTGATTTAATGGATACACATTGAACCCTATACCCAACAAGTGAAGAACACCTATTCTTCACAGGGACATGGGGAGCATTAACAAGCAGTGAGCATGAACTAGGGTACTAATCAATCCTCAAATAATAGAACACTTGAAATAAATACAAGTGACTGCTCTATTTTATTCTTGATGCTATTACAAATCCCAGGCAATAGAAATTCAGAGAATTTTCTTTGGCCTAGGTGTTATTTGTGTTTAGAATGTCTGTAGAAAAGATGAAGACAATATGGGCTATCAGGAATAGGTACCGTTAAAGATGTTAATGATTAATTTTAATTTTATATTTTTAAAATAAGAAATGGATGAGAAGCTTTTTAAACTTGACAATGTTCTCTCTCTTAGATTCCTAAGTGTTTCTAGTCCCTTCAGTCCTTCATGATTATTTCAATTGTTCCTGCCTGTTGATGATTCCTCCTTCATTGGATCTCTGAAGTTCACCTTAGTTTCCTGGTTTTGATGGTGACAGACGCACAGGTTTGAGGGGACAGAGGTTTAGGCAATTTGATTGATAGCCTTCTGTTGCACCATTCTCAACGTGCACATGTCATGCGTCTATGCTTGTCACGTATCTTCCAGTTACAATTATTCTTCCTCCTCAGGGCTTTCTCCAATCTCGTGCTAATATTGTTGCTCTTCTAGGAAGGATTTAATGGTGTGCTCATATTAGCAAGCATTTTGGATCCTGAGCCAAAGAGCCATTTACAAGTCTACTCTGAATGTGATCTGTTTTTCCATTCATTGTACTTTCTTCTGTGTATTTAACCAGTTACTTTCATGAGTGTGGAATTCAGTAAGGATGTTCCACAGCTGGAGTCATGTTATTTTCTTTAGTTATAAATTCTAAGGTTTCAGGAGTACCATCTGTTGCCACAGACATTCGAGTCAATAGCAAATTCATTTTAATAAAGTCATTGTATTGCATTTGAAGGAAATCATTTTGAGTATTTTCCCTAAGGATCCTCATCCCTCTATGCAGGTTTCAGTACAAGAACTACCAGTATGTTCTGTCCTTGGTTTTCGCCATTGAGGAAATCAACAGGGACCCTCATATCTTGCCCAACATGTCTCTGGGCTTTGATCTCTATAATGCCCTACCCAGTGAAAGGAGGACATTGGAGAGTTCCCTGATTTGACTCTCAGGGTTGGGCAAGGACATCCCTAATTACGACTGCAGGAGAGAGAGTAAGTCTCTAGCGGTCCTTACAGGAACCACCTGGGCAATTTCTGCCCAGATTGGAACACTGCTGGAACTGTACAAATTTCCACAATAAGACTGGGTGGGATGGGGAGAGATGAAACCACGTCTCCTTTGGTGCCATTCTCAGGGGCCTAAAAAGGAAGAAAGGAGGAGACTGAGTTTGTGCATCTCTCAAAGGATATGATCTCAAAGGGTCCGTGTACAGGACCTCGATGGAGTATGACATTTCCTTTATTTAGAGTAGAGAGAAGTTTGAGGGGGAAGGAGAGAAAGCAGTTTCCTGGAACTCTGACTGATCTTATTTTATAGAAAGCTTTCAGGGAGTGGAAAATGATTAGAAAATGAAATGAGCAAGTGTCCCCTTCTACCACTCCAGGTGTTGCTGAACAGCCTTCAGGACTGAGAGCGTGATTTTTGCCAATCCCCTTCCTCATATTGCTTCCAATTGTCTTTTCGTTTTAGCTTACCTATGGTCCTTTTGAGCTTACCCTGAATGATGATGAGCAGTTTCCATCTCTCTATTAGATGGCCCCCAGGGACACATCTCTAGCCATTGGCATGGACTCTTTGCTGCTTCATTTCAATTGGAGTTGGATAGGGCTGGTCATCTCGGAAGACAAGAAAGGTGTTGTGTTTCTCTCAGACTTGAGAGGAGAGATGGACAGGAATGGAATCTGTGCAGCCTTTGTGGAAAAGATTCCTGTGACTGAAAAGTCATATTACTCAAGGACATGGCCATACAATTTCCAAGTAGAGGAAACAGAAGGGACTGTGGTTATCATTTCTGGTGATGCCAACTCTCTCATAAGCTTGAGCTTTTCTACTTGGGAGTATTTAGTGATATGGAAAGTCTGGGTCACGACATCAGAGTGGGATTTTATCCACAGTGAGAGAGATTTCATCCTTGACTTATTCCATGGGGCTATCATTTTTTCACACCACCGTAGTGAGGTTCCTGGCTTTGAAAATTTTATCCAGACAGTTAACCCTTCCAAATATCCAGAAGACATTTACCTCACTATGTTGTGGTTTCCCTTTATTCCTTGCATGACTTCTGAGTCTTACTGAAAAACACTGGAGAATTGTCCACCTAATGCCTCCTTAGGATGGCTGCTTTGGCAGATTTTTTGACACAAGCATGACTGAATTGAGTTACAGTATGTAAAATGCTGTGTATGCTGTGGCCTGGAACCTTCACAAGATGCTTCTTCAACATGCAGAAATGCAGTCAATGCGAAGTGGGAAGGTCTGGTGTTTTGTCCCTGGCAGGTAAAGTCTCTTCGACTTAACAGAACGTACACTCGTCAAAATGACTTTCTTATGGTTCCACAGGTGCTCAAACCAAGCAGTTAGGATTCTTTCTCCAAGAAAAGCACAAGAGTTTCTATACTTGTTTCACTCTCTAGGAGGTATATCTAGTCCTGGGTAGTAAATCATCTACAAGAAGTTTCTAGTGGCAACGAGGAAGTGAGCTATGAGTCAATATCAATGCTTTGTTTTACAAAGGATCCCAACATCTTGCCTGCCTAACGTTTCAATAGAGAATATCCTGTCTTCTCCCATGAATCACCTCAATGACAAGAAGAGAGCTTGTCCTTTATGTGCTTATCTGGTGCTGAACATCATAGTGAATACTTTACATAAATGATCTTATTTAATTCTGCAACAACTTTAGGTATTGCTAACATCATTTTGCAGATTGATGGTCTGGGAAAATTCAGAGAGTGCATGAGGGTGGCTAGATTGGACTTTGTACTCGAGATTTGTCTGAATCCTATCACCACTGATCATCTTGATATTCTTGTCTTTAGGCATTTTCTCTTGAAACTAACTGATATTTTAGAAACATTATATTTTAGTTCTCCGTATGATATCATTTGCTTTACTTCTTTGGATACTTGTAATAAAGGTATGTTATGAAGCAAGGATTACAGACAATGAAAGGCTGTCTCCAATTCAGGGTTTTTCTCTTTAACACCCGGGCCCACTTCACCACAGGATGATGTGTCTCTTTTAGCTGCACCCCTTTCTGAGGAACATAGAATTTAGCAATCCTGTTGGTGACTCAGTGAAGTTGGCTGATGAAGGAAAATCAGATTCAGAGTAAACCATTCTCAACTTTTGGAATTTTCCCGAAGGTCTTGGACTTAAGGTGAAAATAGGAGAATATTCCCAACATGCTCCACGTGGTCAAGAATTGTCTTTATCTGAGGATGTGATAAAGTGGGACACAGGAATTACTGAGGTGGGTTGAACCCAATCACAATTACTTAACCACACATGAATAACCAAAATCTTGTTGGGGTTTTGTGTCCCCTCAGAGCTTCGTAAAGGACCACATATGGGAATTTAACAATTCACTTCCAACTGAAGTAATTTTTTCATTTACCAACAATCCAAGATGGAAGCAAAACCTTCATGAGCAAAAGATTGCAAGTTGCTGAAGGTTCAGAAGGTGGTTAGTAATTTTCAGGAATAATTGTTTTAAAAAAATTAAGTTATGTACATGTTTTCTAGAGATAATGTTATTGCACACTTAGTACATTACAGTATAGTGTAGACATAACTTCTTTATGCACTAGGAAATCAAAAAATTGGTGTGACTCACTTTATTGCAATATTTGATTTATTGCGGTGCTCTGGAAACAAACCCACAGTATTTCTGAGGTGTACCAGTGTTTTATATCATATAATAAGCATGGCGTCCAACCAATGAATTGGATTTAGATATTTCAAGATTAAGTTTGTTAAGGCCCAATACTCTAAAACACTCTAGTTACTTGAAAATTAGGTAAAAGTCACAGCTGTTACCAAGTGTTATCTGATTTTCTCCAGACTCCACACTCTGTATGCAGTGAGAGTTGCAGTCCGGGATTCAGGAAGAGCCCTCAAGAGAGCAAGGCTGCCTGTTGTTTTGCTTGCATTCCCAGCCCAGAGAATGTGATTTCCAATGAAATAGGTGAGTATATGCCTTGCAGCCACATTCTCCACTTCTATTTTATTTTTGAAGGGAAACATTTGTCCTGAGCTATCTAACATCTGTTGCCAATCTTCCTCTTTTATTATTGTCCCCAAAACCGTAGTACATAGTTTTATATCTTAGTTGTAAATCATTCTAGTTCTTCTATGTGAGCCACCACCACAGCATGGCAATTTACAGAGAGATGGTGTGGTTCCATGACCGGGAAACCAACATGGGCCACCGAAGTGGTGAGCACTGAACTTTCACCACTAGGCTATCAGGGCTGGCTCTCCACCTCTCTTTTGTATGCACCGTTCTCCCAAAGAAAGGAAAAAGCTTTGATGAGGACTGCAGGGTCAAAATGTTGCCTTCCTCCATTTAGTAATTTAACTTTTATAGCCAATAATATTTCCTCCCAAAATGATACCCTCTCTCTCTACCTTGAACTAGCTTGCTTGTCTCATTTTAACATCATTGCAGGCATTATGATCTCAAGGAAACCTTTTATTACCACTCCACAGTAACTAACTTAAATCTCTCTCATGGAATCTAACACATGGTATTGTAAGTCCTTACTTTTCATCTTCTTTAAAGCTACATTTAGATCACATTGAACAAATCCTTATTTTTCCAGTGTCTGGTGCTGTTCTTGGCACAGAGCAGGAGCACAGAAAGGTTGTGTTTGATTTAAGAAGTAAGTATTTCCATGGTGTACAGTGAGCTTATGGTACAGCTTGGTTTCTGATCTCCTCGAGTTCACAGGTGAGTAGGGGAGACAACATGCAGTGATGCAAATTCAAGGTGGTGACATAGGGCTGCAATATAGGTATGCAGAGACCCATGGGATGAAATAAGTGATAGTATATATGTTTGTGGGGAGGGAAGCATTATGGACTTCTTCACAGAGGCAGTAGCATTAGTATTATATCAGACTAATGAAAGCGGATTAAATTCTTGGTGGAATTCTTAGAAATGGCAAAAACTGGCAAATTAGCCCTGCATTTAATATTCTAGGGAGCTGAGAAAAGGTTCAACATGACTAGAACAGAGACAATGTGGGTTCGGGAGTTGGGTCATGAAATAGAAGAGGGACAGAAAACCAACACTGAAGATTTTTCATACAATAATTAACATCTTGGAATTACTCAGATTTATGATATTAAATGGTGCAATGCTGGAATCCCCTCAATGTTGGCATTATCTAATTTTATTTTTGTGATTAATATGAAGCTTAATTTCACAACATCTTTTGTATAATTTCAATTTTTTTGAAATGTACTGAGATTGATGATATAGTCTGGCATATCGTCAATTTGGATAAAGCTTCCACGTGCACATTTGGCGTGTGGTAAGTTTGGGTATATGTTCCATATGCACATCTAAAAAACACTACGTCCACTAACTTCAATTCCTACAGGCTTGGAGATTAATAAATATACTTGTAAACAACCGATGATTAATGAGTAAACTATGATGGAAATTAGAATGTATTTCCAATTAAAAATACTATTCATCAAATCTTATGGGGTGGAGTTAAATCTATCCTTAAAGAGAAATGTATAATACTAGATTGTATATATTTATATATTATTGTATATATTTAAATAAAGAAAGGTTGAATTTCTAAGTTCTAAGCATTCATCATAAACTAGAAAAAGAGGAGAAAAGTAAACACAAGGAAAAGAGAAAACACAAAATGATAAATATTAGAGGAAGAGTTAACAAAATAAAAGACAAACATCAAAAAGATAAATAAAACTAAATTAGATTCTAATAAATGACAAATATGCTCAATAAAATCCTAGTACTAGTGTTCAAAAAAAGAGAAAAATTGCAACAAAATAATACCAAGGTTGAAAATGGAGTAATCTGTGCAGATCATATGGAAAATTTTTAACATGAAGAAAACATAAATAACATCATGTTGATACAATGAAAATTTAGAGGATATTCACAAATTTCTAGGCAAATAAAAGTTACCAAACTGCCTCAAGAAAAAATGAAGAATCTGAATATTGCCATACCTATTACAGAAATTGAAACCATCCTTTAAAACATTTCTACAAAATTTTATTGTAAGCTATTTATTTGGTACAAAGCTGATGAATCTGCCAAAATATTCAAGAAAAAAATAATATACATCTACTCAAACTCTTCCAGAGAATAGGAAAAACTGAAAACTTTTTGACTCACTTTGAGAGACTAGATTAACATTGGTACTAAAATCTAACAAAATCATTGCAGGAAAGGAAATTACAGGCCACTGTCTTTCTTGGATTAAATTCATTTATCCTAAAAAAAAAAAAATCAAATCAAATCAAGGTTCCCAATCTAGCTATATCTAGCTATAAGAATGACATATCATGACCAAATTAGATTCATGCAATGTAATTCAGTACACTAATCTCTGAAAAAAGAGAAATAATAATCTCAATAACTGTAAGAAACACTAGTAAAATTAAACACCTATTCATATTTTAAAACAAACAACAACAGAAACAACACTTACCAAATCAGGAACAAAAGGAAACTCTCTTACTCCCATACACAGTATTCACAGAATGGAACTTTAGGGTGCACTGTTGAAAGCAAGGATAAGAGAAGAATGTTCAACATCACTGCCTCTATAAGCCGTTATGCTGGAGGTCTTGCCTGATACAATATTGGCAGGAAAAGAAATAAAAGGAATAATTTACTTCAAAGGAAGAAGTAAAATTGATGTTATCTTCAAATGATATTATGGTATAAATGTAAAATCCATATAAATTAAGGTATTAACTGAGTTTATTGGTGGCTGAATACAACGTTAATATAGAAAGTTTTGCTTCCATCTACCCGTCATAAGCATTCAAAATTTAAATTTTAAAAAATGACATTTACAACATCTTAAAGTATGAAGTACCTAGAAATAACTTTAATGAGATTTTCAAAAGATTTCTGTCCATAAATTTATAGAACAGCATTTAGAAAAATGGAGGAAGACTGAAAGAAGTGGAGGGATAAATCAAATTCGTGACTGAACAGACTCAAAATTCTACAGATATCAAAACTGTCCAAATTAATCTACAGCTTCCACAAAATTGCAGCTAAAATGATGACCCATTCTGTGTAGATTACAATTGATACAATTCTTATGGAAATGATAAAGGAAAAACTTAGCTAAGAAAATCTTGAAGACAAAGAATAGAGTGGGAGGACTTACTCTACCTGACATCAAGTATTACACCATCACAATAGAGGAGGTTCATCAAGACGATAAACACGAAAATCAACGGAACCAAATGGTAAGTTCAGATACAAGCTGTTCATATAAGGACTCACGTATAGACGTCTGATTTACAAGGAAACACTGAGGAGGAGTGGGAAAATGAAAGCCTTTTCAATAAACCATGTTGGGTAAATTGGTTGTTTTCATGGAGAAGACAATGACTCGCCAACCCTAACTCACACCATCCACAGAAAATGTTATCAGGCAGATTGTAGTTCTAAACGTGAAAAGTGAGAGAATTTAAGGGGACGTAAAGAGGAAGGAGCAATGCCCCTGTAGAAGGAAAAAGCATATATTGATACCTGCAGGGATGAGTGGGCACGGAACAGTTTCAGAACCACATGAAGATTTGGGAATCTTAAAAATCAGAGCAGAGGTAGTAGAGGTAGGCAAGACCAAGGTTATACAGTCTTTTTGGTCTTCCTAAGAGTTTGTCGGATTTTTTAATGGAGGATAAACATGATCCCACTTACATGTAGAAGTATCACTTGTGATAAAGGACAAGGGCAGGGAACCAGAGTAATAAGATCTTATGATAACATAGGAGAGAAGTGACTAAAATCTTAACAGAAGTGGTGGAAGTGAAATCAAGATGAAATGTTTTGGAGAACATTTTAAATGGTAGAAATGGTCTCATTTTGAAACTCCCGAGGAGTGAGGTCTATGACTTGGTCATCTCTGTTTCCCTAGAATGTAGCATATTATCTGGCTCATGGAGGTTTTCCAATAACTGCTTGCTCATTGAATGAGTAAATCTAAGCCATAGCTTACAACGGTATAGCTCAGAGAGACAGGGAGGACATTAGGTTTTCTGCTGAGAAAAAAGTGCTTTCATGAATATGCAAGATAAATATTGAGAAGGATAATAGCTTTGTTTACTTAACCAGAAAGAAGATGGGCAGTATTAACTGGGAATGGTTCTCTGCAGAGTATTCTGTTATTTGGTGCCTGGAGCAACAAAGGAATACAATTGGCTAAACTTACCTAATGCCTTCTTTGGGGGCATGCGAATGAGAGAGAATGACTGAACCTGGACTGAGGACACTTTGCATCTCTCCCCAGACATGGATCAGTGCGTGAAGTGTCCAGATCATCAGTATGCCAACAGAGGGTGAGATTGCTGCCTCGAAAAAGCTGTGACCTTTCTGGCTTATGAGGACCCCTTGGGGATGGCCTTGGCCTGCACAGCTCTGTGCTTTACTGTCCTCACAGCTGTGGTCCTGGGGGTCTTTGTGAAGCACCAAGACACTCCCATAGTCAAGGCCAATAATCAGACTCTCAGCTACATCCTGCTCATCTCCCTCACCCTCTGCTTCCTCTGCTCCTTACTCTTCATTGGTCGTCCCAAGACAGCCACCTGCGTTCTTCAACAAATCACATTTGGAGTTGTATTTACTGTGGCTGTTTCCAGTGTCTTGGCCAAAACTATGACTGTGGCTGTGGCCTTCAAGGTCACTGCACCAGGGAGAAGGATGAGGCAGTGGTTGGTGTCAGAGGAACCTAACTTCATCATTCCCATCTGCTCCTTTATCCAGCTGAG
Source organism: Diceros bicornis minor (assembly GCF_020826845.1). NCBI lineage: Eukaryota > Metazoa > Chordata > Mammalia > Perissodactyla > Rhinocerotidae > Diceros > Diceros bicornis. The sequence continues at coordinate 273,903 of NW_026691154.1, forward strand.
TCTCTGTGGAATCTGGCTGGGAACCTCTCCTCCCTTCATTGACACAGATGCACACTCTGAACACGGCCACATCTTCATCTTGCACAATAAGGGCTTGGTCACTGCACTCTACTGTGTCCTGGGATACCTGGGCTCCTTGGCCCTGGGCAGCTTCACTGTGGCTTTCCTGGCCCGGAACCTGCCTGACACCTTTAATGAAGCCAAGTTCCTGACGTTCATCATGCTGGTGTTCTGCAGTGTCTGGGTCACCTTCCTCTCCGTCTACCACAGCACCATGGGCAAGGTCATGGTGGCTGTGGATGTCTTCTCCATCTTGGCCTCCAGTGTGGGGCTATTAGGCTGCATCTTTGCTCCGAAGTGCTACGTTATTTTCCTAAGGCCAGAGAGAAACACATCAAATGTGTTAACGAATAAAACACACTCAGCGAGAAAATAATCGAAATGTAAGTTATTTTCATAGGTCACAAGAACTTGCCTACACTTGAAAAATAAACTACCACATTTGTGCAGACCCACTTTAAGTACCAACAAAACTTACCTTACATGTCCACTTAATTTTTTGCTTTACGTTACTTTTGGCTTTGTACAATTTTCCTCGGGCATTCAAATCAACAAATACACAAACATTCATACTAATTCTCCTCTAAAATTATGTGTGAAAGATTGCGAAAATGGCCACACATTAGTCCTCTCCCACTGTCTCTTTGGTCGTAGCATCCCACGTTGACTCTGGGTAAACTTCGCCTTGTAACTTGCTTTGGCCAATGGGACATTAGCAAATGACATAAGCAAAGGCTTGAAAAACACTTGCTCATTGTTGGTATTTGTCCTTCTCTGGCTGCCCTTGGGAAGCCTGAGGCCATCAATATGTGAATGAGTCTAGATAGACTGCACATCTCCATTACTCCAGGTGACTTCAAGTCAACAATCAGATATGTGAGTAAGGCCGTCCTAGACCAGCCAATCCTAGCTGAGCCACCAATAGCTCCAGATCAAAATAGCTGCCCAGTTAACCCACAGAATCTTGAGAAAAAATCAACTATTCTTATTTGAAGCCACCAAATTTTAGGATGGTTTGTTATACAGCAGAAACTAACTGATACATTATGCTACCATTTATATATGTCATCTCAGTATTTGTGTAATTATCACAGATTTCTATTTCTTTATCCAATATCGTAGACTGGAATATTCGTCTCTAGATTAAGTCTCTGAAAGAAAATCAGAGACCATATCACGTTCCATTTTACTTTTTCTCCTTCCTCTTTTCAACCAGACATCTTTAAGCATATATATTAAGAATATCTTCACTAATTTTAAGATTATGGATATTCTTCTATACTGTCATCCACTACTGTTATACGTGGGGGATTTTTACTTTTAATTTTAGCCCTTATAATCCATTTGGAATGATTTACTTGTGAATAATGTTAGTTGAAGTTCCAGCGTTTTATTTTACAAATGGATATCTTTTAGTCTATAAAACAAACACTACATCATTTTAAAAGTTGATTTGAAGCATATGGAATCTGAATAATGTTTGAAAACTTATATCTTTGAAACACTGTTTTCAATCACAAGTATAGTATATCTCTCCATTTAATCAGAGTTTTTACAGGCTTTGTATCTCTTTATAATCTTCTTCATATAACTAACGTGTAGTTCCAATTATTTTCACTACTCATCTTAAATAATTCATTGCTCTTATGAATGGAATAATTATTTACATGTTTAAACTAAGTCTTGCTCATGTAACAGTATTTTTGATATTTCATATAGGAATCTAGCTTCCTTATACATTACTGCACTTATTTACCAGTTCTAAACTTTATAAGTTATGTCCCACTAAAATAATAGATTTTCTCTTCTTCTTTAATATTATTTACCTCTTATTCTTTTGATTCTCACTTTTTCATGACTGTGCTCGCCAGTGCCACACTGAATCACAAGTGTTTGCCAGGAGCATTTTCCTCTTCTTAAGTTTAGCGTAAACATCAGATAAACTTCTTGTCAGGGCAGAGCAGGCATCTAAGGGAGAAAAAGTAAAAACGTGAAGGGGAATCATTTCTGCCTGGAAATCAACAGACTTGCTTCTCTTGGTTGTTTGGAGCTGGAGATCTTATGACAATGTGGCCAGCTGAGAATCAGAGGATCTTTCTCTAGTCCCAGGAATTAGTTTTGGTCAAATCTCTCAACCTCTTTAGACCTCAGTTTCTTCACCAGTAACATGAAGAGTTGGACGAGTCTTTTTGAGTTCTGAAATCCAGTGACAAAAAGATACCCTTCACGCAGATGCACTTGACAAAGACCAGAGAGAATTTTCACTTGTCTTCTTCTGCATCAACATTATTATCCATATCACCCCTTAAAGACATATCAAATGTCTACTTTCACATGACACTGATAAAATAGTTTCCATACCAAATCGCTGTTCATTGGGATAACAAATCTATAGTTCATTGTTTAGAGGTAAGTATAGAGATGGGCCCTGCTGGAAACAGCAATCAATGGGCCAAAAAGTCTTGCTTTATTTTACAGCAAGGCTGTGGAAACACTCCCTAATATAGCAGAATGCTGAAGTACTTAGAAAGTATGAAATAAATGGGAGCCTTGTATCCATGGTTATGAGCTAATAAGGATATGATTTTTAAAATTTTGTTAATGATGCCATTTGCCTGCTGTGGGGCTGTTCTCTGGTGAGTAAAGAGCAGATGTATTCAAGGCCACTTTCATGCCTTTAATAAATATTTACTCAGCGCCTACCACTTGCTGCACGATAGCAGTCATCTACCCTAAGAGCTTTTATATTCTAGTAGGGTGACACAGAACATAAAGAAAAAGAGAAACTTGAGGTGATCAATAAAGTTACATATATGTCAAACTTTTTTCATTCTGGACTATTTTTCACCCTTTCCCTTCTTTGACTGTTTACCAGAAGTCTAATCATGGACTTGAAAACCCAGAAAGCATTGGTCCCAAGTTTCTTCTCGCAACACCCCTGTTTTAAAGACATAGTGTTTATCATCTGAGAGTATGTCTCTTTAAGACTAAGTTCCTATGAATCAGCATTATTTCATCACTTTCTTGAGAGGACCGATGATATTATGAAGGGGAAACAAAATATCATATGGGATTTATACTTGAAATGATGTTTCCACTCTAATTGTGTTATTTAATGTAGTGTGATTTGGGGAAAGTCAGTTACTCCTTCAGAGACAGTGCTAATAATACCCTGAAAAGCATTCTATAGAGATTAAATGAAACAAAGTATGAGAAACTGCTTTGTAAATTGCAAAGCAATCTATTTCAGCTTATTTTTTCTAATAATATTTTCATTTATCCAATCCTTTTTGACTCTACACAACCTGCCTAGACTGAGTTTTATCATTTATTCAACAATAATAATGGGTCAAAATGGTTGAATATTAGAAATTTCATATGGTTCAACTTAATTAATAGGCCATCACAATATTTAATTTGGTTATAATTACAGTTAAATTTTTCATGATGCCTTATCTTATTCCAGGCACATTCTAGGCATCTGACATGTATTCACTCATTTAATCCTCACAACAATGCCATGGAGACAATACTATTAACCTCTATTGTATGGATGAGGAATATTAGAGGTTATATAATTGACCAAGGTCACACAGCTGGTAACCAGGCAGTCCACCTCCAAAATCTCTTTTAGGGATCCATTAGAGGTTGTGGCACTTACATTGTGAGGATCACCCTGGTTCCTGGTTGGCAAATTGATCAGAGGGTAGTAAGGAAGAAAGCACATGGCCACTGAAATGATCCAGGCAAGCAATTCTGAATACAGGATTTCCTTCCTTTTTAAGGCTGAATAATATTCCGTTGAATAGATGCCCCAGATTTTCTTCATCCTTTCACCCACGGATGCACAATTAGGTAGTTTCCATCTCTTGGCTATTGTGAATAATATTGCAGTGCATTTTGTCAAATGATTTCCTGGCACTTAGTGAGTTTGAAAAAATTCTTCTTATACACATTAGTTATTGTAATGACATACCTTTCTAAATGTCTAAAGTTTAAATATTTGTCATTCTACAGAAATACCTTGCCTAATCATGATTTGTGTTGTTATCAGTTCATGAATGATCTAAGATTTTTGTACAAAAATTTGTTATAATGGCTTTTTTGCATGTATTCAGGAACCTTGCATAATATGGGTATTCCCTGATCCTTGATTTTTAGTAGAGATTTCTAGTAAGCCTTTAGGATAGGAAGTATCTTCGTAGATGTGAGACAGAGAGCAGAAAAATAATAAAGTGATTGTTATATTTAATTATATCAAAAGAAAACTGTCGTTTTGCTAAATTGTTTTTACACAGCCTTTGCTTATTTGTAAGAGTGACACATATCATTTTATTAATGAAAAGAAAATTCAATAAACAATTTTAACATAAAACAATATCTATTGAGAACTTATATGAAAATTTTAGCAATATGCTGTCACCAATTTCCTCATCTGCAAAATGGAGATAGATAATACCATCTTCCTTATGAGTTGCTGTGAGAAAACTCAAAAGTAGTGTATGTAAAATGCTTATCACCATGTGGGTTGGAAAGGGATGCCCCATTCATCTTTCCACCTGGATGATGACAGCTTTTTTAATGCTTGAAGTCTGTACTTTTCAAAATATGTTCTACTGTTATAAAGTGAATCTTTTTTACAAGTTCTTTGTAGAGTTAGAGGATCCCTTTGGAATACAAATTCAGGCTCCCGTGTGTGTGCGTGTGTGTATGTATACGCACATCTCTCAAATAATACTCCAAGCCTTATAATGAAAAGCTACCATCCCCACTCTTGACTCTGGTTCCAAAAACAACTTCTTTAATTTTCTGGTTGAAAAATCTATATTTCTAAATTAGCTACTCATACAGTGTTTTCATTTTTCAGATTTTGACTATTTATAGTTTCTTTCTTCTCTGAAAAAATCAGCATGAAGAGTTCTTACATATGTTAAAAACATAATTCCCCTTGCCCAATATAACTATTTAATGAATTAGGATAAATCAAAATTCAATGTCTACTGTTTTATGACATAAGTGTTTACCATTTTATAGCATATGAATCTTATCCAGAGATGTGCTACGTCAGATAGTATGAATACATTTTCTTTCTCACTTTTTCCTTTGACCTTTTAAATGGTAAAAGTCTCTTGTTTCTTTGTTGTCTTCCTATGGATTCATCACTGGTTCATCTCCTTCCACCAGAAAATTAAATCTCTTCTCATTAACTTCTGATGCATGAGACAATTCATGGGCTTCAGGTTTTGCTTGGGGACATCCCTCTTGGGCTTGAACATATACACAGTCCCACATATACGCAGTATGTCTGGAAGGATAGAGGAGGAAAGGATGTTTATCTCTGTGCAAAAGTACCTGGAGACAGTGGTAGAGTGAGAATATTTTATTGACTTTGCACCACTCTTTGAAGTTTTCCTATACGTGCACCTACGACGTAGGCCTCCCTCCCCCCAGATTTTTAAAATTAAAATAGCATTATATCCTTATCTACTGGCTTGGAACAGTAAGTTGTAGAGAAATGTGAATATATGATCCAATTTTTTAATGAAATTAAGAACAGCAAACGCACAAAATATATAGAATTCTAAATATGGGCACATCATTCTATGAGGCTGTGTAAAGGTGGGGAAAGGAGTGAAGAACAGCTGTTCAACATCCAGCTACCTGTACAGTCTAGGGGTCCATGGAAAGCCTTGCCTCCAGCCCCGCCCCTGGAGCTGATTTCCTCCCGCTGTGAAGTCTGCCTGACTTATTCCAGCCACACCCTCGCCTCTTCCTGCCCCTGGAACTGGTCTCCGCCCACAACGTTCGGGCCTGGCTCCGCCCACAACCTCGTCCCCGCCCACAGCCTGGTCCGGGCTCATGGCCCTGCCCGCACCCTTGTTCCCGCCCACAGAACCGCCTCCCCAGCCTGCTGTCACTCACAGCCTTGTCCCCGCCCACAGCCCGCCCTTAGAACTGGTTCCCGAACACAGTCCTTCCCTTAGATTTTGTCCCTGTCCCTGGTGCTGACCCAGCCCGCTTTCCAGCTTCTCACTCACTCTAGAAACTAGACACCTCCCCCGAGGCTGGGGTGCGCGGCATCGCCACGCCCGCCGCCTCAACCCGCAGCCCCCAAACGTTCGTCCTCCCTGAACGACCGCCCAAGACTGGAACCGGAAGCGCGGGCGGAGCCTTGGATGGAGCGGGCGTTCTGCATGGTGTGTTCCGTCTTCTCGGCGCGGACCACATTCCCGTGGACGTTCGCCCAAAGGACCGGGGCTCAGTGAGCGGCGGGCGGTCCCAGATCCAGTCGCGGTCCAGGTAGGGGCCTGGGCCAGGGGCAGCCTCGTCAGGGCCCGGCGTCCCTCCGTCCTCCCGGAGCCCCGTTTCCCCCGGGCTGTTCGCTCAGGGCGCCCGATGCTGCTGTTCCTCCTGGCTCCAGGCGCCGTCGTCCCTTCCTCAGAGTCCCCGTCATCGTCCTCCGTGTGATTTTGTCCCCAGGGGGCTTATCCACGTCTGCAGACGGTGTTTGGGTTGTTACAAATGTGGCGCTCCTGGCATCTAGAGGGGGAGGCAGGGATGCTGCTCAGCATCCTCCAGGGCCCAGGACGGCCCGACAGAGAATTATCCGGCCCCAAATGTCAGTGGTGCCGAGGTTGGGAAACCTGCTCCAGGGCCTGAAAATCTCCCGAGCCCTGAATGAAGTGTGGAAATTGTTGACAAGTCAACGAGTCACTTACAGGGTCCCTAAATGACAAGCTTGTTTAAAGGGTCCAGAGTCACCAAAAAGTCTCTGTCCAGCCAAGTGAGTTGAGCGACTCAAGTGCATACAGCACGAAGCTGCTTTCTCCCATCTCTGGGAGCAGCAGGTGGCTGGATAGGAATCGGGAAAATCCAGTCACAACCAACGGTTACAGTTAAATCAGTAAATACGAAAAAGAAAAGTGAATGGGGTGAACTTTCCATCCAACATCCTATAAAAGGCCTCAAAAGCTTGTTTGCGCCTTTTTTCCCCCCTCAGACACGAGAAGCATCCGTGGAGATCAAGTTTGAGGTGAAACCAGGCTCAGGGTCCACCTGTCCTCGCTGATCCATGGATTTCTGTGTGACCAGGTGAGTACCCTGTGGACCTGGTACCAACAGGTTCCGGCAGCCTCCGCTGTGCAGAAGACCTGCCAGTGGGCTTTCCTGGGTTCAGGTTGTCACCACATGGAGTCATTGAGAGTGAGGGTATCTTGAGAGATATTATTGATGTTTGATGGACGGAAAGATGGTAAGCTGTGTGTGGTTCTGTGTGGTAAATATTTCAGTAAGCACAGTTATATGCAAATAAAAACACATGAAACCAACGTAAATAACTGAAAATGTGTATTATAGTAGAAAATATAGATTTACTTGCATTGCATAATACTCAAAAGTCAAGATTTACATATAGTATAATAACAGAAATGTTTTGCGTGTGTATGTAGTATTAGAAGACATCCCATGAAATATTAGCAGCGATACTCAGCAACGTTCCTTAGACCCATTCAATTGACTTCTAAAGTCCTATAAATCCTCCACAAAAATTTGAAATAAAGGAGCATTCAGGGAAAAAGATGATTGGAACTTCTTTGTATTAATAACAAATTTAAAATTGAATTTGCCAGTAGCCAGATTTATTTTGAGCATTTTTTTCTTTATGACATTTCAAATCATTTGGAGGAGTACTAAGCAACACTGTAGATTGCAGGGAAGGGCGCTAGTCTCCAAAAAGACTGTCCTCTCCACCTTGCCTTGTAAAGGGAATTAACTTTGTTTCTGAAACTTTTCTGAAATAACGGTCTGGTGATTCACGTTGCAGAGAATCTTGTTAAGTAATTTTGTATTTAGTTGTTGGCCTCTACTAATTGTGTGTGTATGTGTGTGTGCCTTTTTCATTCTAGCTTTCCTGTGATGTTCTTGAGGGGAATGTGTGCTTGTCATGCAATAGATAGTCTTTGAGTGTATAATTTATGGTGACCAACCATCCTTGTTTATTCAGGACAGTGGGGTTTTCCAGGACACAGGACGTTTAGTGTTTAAACCAGGGCAGTCCTAGACAAACCGAGATGGTTCCTCATCTCATGAGCCAGGCCCTGGGACACATGCACGGGGACCTGGAGAACCAGAGAGACCTTGTCCCACTTCCATGGAATATATATTGTATTTGGGAATTTGGATTTTGAAAAGTTAATGATGAGAGTGATGTGAGAGTTTGGCACAAGGGGAATCAAACTGAGGGTGCAGAGAAGCCCTCTTGAGAAGGACTGATATTTAGCTTGAGAGCTGGAGTTGGGACTGGATTTAGCTGGTCGGAGGGTTAGACTGGAATGAGGGTGTGGGAGTGTGTTCAAGAGAGCGTTTCAGGCAGAGGGACCCGCATGAGGACACCACTGAAGCAGAGAGCCTGGTGTGTCCATGAACTGAGAACAGGGATGGCCGAGCCGAGTCAACTCAGGGGGAGCGGTGTGAGCCACACTTGCGAGGGGAGGACAGGCAGGACCAGATCAGGGGTGACTTGGGACTCTGTTCTAAGACCAGTGGGAAGACTCTGGAGAGATGCGAGTAGGATGATGTGATTAGCGTTTGGTCTAAGCACGTGGGTTAAAATGGACTTCATGGTTAAGAATGAAGACTTAATAGGCAAGATGGGAGGTGCTGGGAATAAGATTAGGAATAAGATGATTGTTCCCTAGGCCTGGGTGATGGCTGTGGAGTAGGAAAGAAGTAGAAAGAAAAGACCTTGGAGTGTAGAACCGAGAGAACATAACGGTACTTTCTTGCCTGCATGTGTCAGATGGCACAGGGCACTGACTGTTCTCGCTGCTGTCCGTGCAGACCTGCAGACTCCCCCTCACCCAGGTCTGTGTGTTCACCCCTCTTTGCCACTCACAGGTCCCCCTCCACATCCTAAAAGAAGTCAGGCTTTACTTGTCAGGGGGTTGTCTGACACGGGAGACACCTAGGAGAGCCCCTGCAGGCATCAGAGCAGCCCCTTCAACATCTCCCTCAGCCTCCTCCCTTCCCCTCTCTCGCTTTCCACACCCAGAACGACCCTGCTCAGTATTCCACATCCCCATGATCTTCCTTACCCAGGCTTGAGAAGGGTGGGGCAGCCACTGGGGTGGACATCATCTGCGACTTCCACTCTGACCTCCGCAGGTCCCAGGCTGGACAGAGAGTGACTCTACTGGGAGCTAAGCCATGAGACCTAGCGCGTCACCCACCTGGGCTCCTTTACCCTGGACGGGGACAGCCTCTACGTCAGTGGTGAGGGGCTGTGCTACAGCCACACTCTCTCTCCCAGTCGGAGTTCTGTGTTCCCTCCGTTGCTCTAAAGTGAGCTATGATCCATCTCTCTATCCTCCTGGTCTGGGTTCAGTCTTCTCATCACTGTGTGATCACTGGGTCCAGCCACCTTCCATCTCGTTGCCTTCCCCCTGAACACCCCTCCACTCGTCCCCAATGCTTTCCCCTCTGCTTTTCCCACAAAGGTCCCTACATCCTTCCTCTCCCTTAATTCTTTATGTTCACCCCAACTCTTGCTCAGCTCCTCTCGCCTTCTCTCCACAGGTTACACCTATGGAGCGTGGCCCCGACTACCACCAGTGAGTATTCCTGGCCCTGATCTCCTGTGTCCCGTCTGCATTTGGGGTTGGGGAGCACTTGTCCTCCTTCACCTGCTGTCCTTGGTGAGGGAAGCACCTGGAAGCGCCCTAACTCATCTCTTCTCTCTATCCCAGGTTCTGGTGGAGAGTCCCAGCCCAGTGTAAGAAAGCCTTAGACACAGACATGTTCTCCATCACATTCTGACCACACGTGGTTTTCACTTTAATTCTGCTAAAGCCCCGCCCTTGGTCCTCCTTTTCCAGGTATCCCATCCATCTGCCCATTTTTCTGCCTGTCTATCTGTCTCTCCTCCAAGTTCAGTCTCTCTTGTTCACCTATCTCTCTCTCTTGGGCTCCTCTCATCCACAGGCTTGCTCATCCCTCTGCTCGCACAGTCACCCGTCCCCTCACTCTCATTTATGCTTCACCTGTGAATGGTGGTCCTGAGACAGCCAGTGCTGGAGCCCGTGTGAGCCTGGGGGCTCCTCCCACTCTGTCCCTCGCTGATGACAGCCCTCTCCACAGCTCCCGAGCCGGCCACCACGTCCCTGCATACTTGATCATCGCCTGTGCCACCAGAAGCCACCACAGGTATCTGGGGACCCCTTTTCCTTCCCAAGAGAAGCTCTCTGGCCCCACTCCCCCACGAGCCAGTTGTGATCCAGGAGCTGGGAATCCAGGGTGTGAAATTCTGGTTTTATGGCAATCATGCTGGTCACAAAGATTATACCAACGATTCAGTCTAAGGCCAGCCCTCAGAGAGCCCTTAGTCTTGTGAAATTAACACACCATTATAATACAATGTGGGATATTTCGGGGAGAGGCACCTGGAATAATTTGGAGGGGAAGAGCTTACTAGAGAAATTTTCACCAGGATGGAGTCTTTAAGAATGAGTAGGAGGGACCCTGGCAAATAGAGGATGAAGAGTTTTCCTGGCAGAGAGGATTCCATGAGCAAAGGCTCCAGCCAGAAACAACATGCCGTATGGGGAGAATTGAAACGAATGTGGGTTGCAAGAAGCATAATGTTTATCCCGCAGTAGATGGATAAAATGAGACTGAAAGGTCAGCAGGAGCCAGATTGAGTAGAGCCTTGAGTGCCAGGTCAAGAAGGTTGAACTAAACACTGAAGGCCATAGGGAGCCATGGGTGGTACTAGAGCAGTTGTGGCCCTAGTGAGGTATTCATTTCAGAAAGATCCTTCTAGTAGTCCATGCAGAACATCCTTTAGACAGAGCATGCAGTGAGCCTGTTGGGGTGTTGGTCTGGGTGAAGGAAATTAGGACCTGAGCTGGGACAGGGATGGTGTGTATGTGAGGACCAGTGTGCAAGGTGAATTGGTGTTACTGGGAGGGAGGAGGAGCTGAGCAGATATGCTGGTTCTGACTTGTGTGACCACACGGGTGGGTGGTGGTGCCACTGGGAGAGAAGACGACAGATGATAATGAGTACAGGACTCTGGTGTGGTCTCAGGCCAGCTCTCAGTGATGGCCATCACTCTCCCTCTCGTCTTGCAGCTTTGGGGCCCAACCTGAAGACCCTCACAGTCACCTTCCCCATCTCCACCCTCTGGTATTCATCAGACAGGAGCAACAGCTCAGCCACATTCTACTCCACTGGGAGGGTCCTGCAGAGCCTGGTGAGACCCTGGTCCCAGCAGCTCCTGGTGGGTTAAATCCGACCCAGCCCCTCCCCCAAACCCTGTCTCTCCTCTCATCCTCCTCCTTCTTCCTCCCCAGCTGGATCCTTGTTCAAGAAGAGCAGCCTGGGCCTCTTCTCCTTGAGTTGCAGACTGGTCTCCCTGAGGTAAGACCCTCCCCTGAGCATTTGCCCCAAATGACCACTTTCGTGACCACCCCTCTCTCAGTCTCCCCACTGACCTCCCATTTCCTCCTTCCTGTTCTGGCCCCCACCCCAGAGGTTTCAGGACCTCTCTCTAGAGTCCCCACGTCCCTCTCTCCCCAGGCCTGAGAAGGATGGGGGAGCCACCGGTGTGGACACTGTCTGCACCTACCATCCTGATCCCGTGGGCCTCCATGCCTCTGTGCTGGGAGCTGAGAGTCTCCACCTGTCTGCTCTTCCTATGGGTGGCTCCAGGCTCTGCACCCTGGAGTTTATGCATGCAGAGAGAGCACCAGCTGCATTTCCGCAGCATCAGCTCGAACCTCAGTAACCCGGAGCCCAGATGCTCGGAGTACACCGCCCTGCAGAGAGACACGCAGGACCAGGTGGGGTCTCCCCTCCCCCATCTCTCCTTGCCCTGAGGGCACCCTCATTCCTCCGCCTGACTTACATCTGTTACAATATTGTTTCAATCCTTCACTTTCCCTGCGTGTCTGGGTTCTCTCACTTTCCAGAGGTGATGTCCTAGCTGCCTTCCCCATTTCTCACGTGGGTAAACTGAAGCTCAGAAAGGGGAGTATTGTGCCTAAATCACACAATGAGTTAGGAGCAGAGCCAGGATTTGAAGTCAGGTCTCCCTTGCCCCAAGGTCTGAGATCTTTCCCTGGCTCCAGTGGCCCCCTGCATCCCCAGGAGACCTCCATCTCACCCACTCTCCCTTGCATTTGTTCTAGGTCACCAAGCTCTACAGAGGCAGCCAGCTGTGAGACATATTCCACTCCTGCCTGGTCACCGACTTGATGTAGGTTGAGGAGATTGGAAGCATTGGCTGAGCTGGTGGCTGATGGCTCTGAGCTCCTGTGACACATCCTTGATCTGGAAGTCACTGACATGGTGCCCATTCTCCCCCACATCCCTGTCAGCTAATCCTACCATCTCCTTCCATAGGTTTTCAGGGGTTGAGAAAAGCATTAACATTTGGGGCCACCAACCTCCAGCATCCTCCTCCTCCTCCTCTTCTGGAGACTTTCAACAAATATCAGCAGTCTAACAGTGCTCTCCAATAGTGGAGCCACTAACCACATGGGGCAATTTAAATTTTTTATACTCCTGTTGGGATACGATTCACATATTGTGCGTGTGGGGGGGGTCTATTTTTTAGGGTTTTCTATATAAAATATCTTCTCTGCAAAACAAATAGTTTTACCTCTTCCCTTCCAATCTGGGTTTCTTTTATTCCTTTTTCTTGCCTAATTGCCCTCATTAGAACCTCTAGTACCTGTGATTAACATATGAGATGAGGGAAGACATCATTGTCTTGTCCCTGGTCTTAGGGGGAAATTTTGAGTCTTTCACCATTGAATATGGTGTTAGCCGTGGGTTTTTCATCGATGCTGTTTATAGGTTGAGAAAGTTTTTTCTATTCCTAATTTGTTGAGTGTTTTCTTTTTTAGGCATGAAGGGCGTTGTATTTTGTGAAATTCTTTTCTATATATATGGTCGAGATTACGTGGTATTAGCCCTTACTCTATTAATATGGTGTATTACATAATCTAGTTTTCAGATATTAAGCCACCCCTCCAACTAGAGGTGAGAGATTCAGACGTTCTCAAGTCTGTCCTGGGTGTGCCACAGCCCTGAGCCCTTGTGGCCTTCTAGATGCCCACAAATACACTGGAGCTTTTCAAAGCCCCCTGTGGACATCTCATTCCCTCAATTTTTCTTCTAAGTTTTTGGGTCACCTCTTGCCTGCCTCGGCTGGTATCACTCCCTCAGGCAACTACAGTAGAAAACAATTAGCCCTGAATATTTTTATCAAGTGTCCTGGGGACAGACTTTCCTCCCTGGGCAAGCTCTGAGTCAAGTAAAGTCAAGCCCTGAACATGGGGCTTTTTCGGGAAGCTGCCAGGCAGGTCAGCTAGTGAGAGTTCGATGGGGATGGGTCTTTTCAGAGCTCCAAACCCATTATGGCTGCTGGGCTGCTGGCTGTCTCAGCTACCATGGTTCTGAGACTGATGGTTTTCAAAGTTATGGAGGATATTGTGAGAGCAAGATGGGAATAGTGCAGGTTATAGTGCCACAAAGTTTGCTCCCTTTATCAAGATTCCACCGTGTGTCTTCACTAAACCCTCAGTTCTTACAAGCCTTTGATTAATTTCTAGACTTCTGAAAAGATGATTTTGACCATTTTTACCAGTGTTCTCATTGTTTTTATGCATTTGCAGAAGTCCTTACTCCAAAGTTTCAAAAATGTTCTCCCTGTAGTTATTTATTTATAAATTAATTACTTGAAATGAAATTACATGAGAAATTCAGTTCCTCACTCACACACACTAGCCACATTTTAAGTGCTCGATAACAACATGGGGCTAATAATGAGTGTATTTGGTAGTGCAGAAAGTGTTTACATTATTGCAAAAAGTCCTCTTGGACAGGACCCAGAAGCAGGGAATCTAGAATCAGGGTAGAATTCCAGGCACCCTTGTTCATCCTTTGTGCCCTTCCAGGTCTGTCCCCCACAGTAACCACACTGGAGTGGACTCCCTGTGTACCTTGCCACCTTGGTACGGAGACTGGACAGAGTTGCCATCTATGAGGAATTCCTGCAGCTGACCCAGAATGGTACCCAGCTGCAGAACTTGACTCTGGACAGGAAGAGTGTCCTTGGGGATGGTAAGGCTCCCTGGTCATTGGAAAAGGAAGTGAGGCCTTTCTGGGGACTCTGGATGCCTGGGGCTGAGAGATCATTGAACTTTCTCAGGCTGGCAGGAGGTGACATAGTCCCCCAGTCTTTACCCACCATTGAGAGAGAGAAAAGGACACCAGTGTAGTATAGGAGGCCCTCACCTTCTCCTAGACAGCTCTGTGACCTCAAACTAATCACCTCCCCTCTCTGGACTTTTGTTTCCTTATCTCTGCACTGAGAGCCACTGGGCCAGATGGTCAGTGAGGGACTCCAGCTGTGTGTGAAGCAGACTTACTGGTTTGGGGGTCATGTGGTTCCTGATCCACAGGATATAGTTTGCCAAGTCCCACTCTAGATGAGCACCAAGGCGCTGGAACTTTCTGCAGTGGTGGAATGTTCTATCTGTGCTGTCCAGTGCATAGCTGCATGTGGCTGTTGAGTCCTCGAAGGATGGTATTGTGACTGGTCTTTATTGTTACTGATATTTAATGTTACTGAGGTACTAGAATTTGTATTTTATGTAACTAAAATTAATGTTAATTTAAAAAGAGACTTGTTGCTGCTGCATATCAGACAGCACACCTCTAAGAGGTTGTCTGGATAGAGGTACAAGTAGGGGGACCTGCACCCCTCCCCCCATGCCCACTGGGTGCTGTGTGTCCTACCCTCCTGGAGTTTATGTTGTAGCTGGCAATAACAAGAGTAGAGAATTGAAATTTATCAATTATTTGATGTGAACAAACTCATACTTGCAGGTGGAAATCAGAGAAGACTTCCTGCAGGATATTACATTGTAGCTTAATCCTAGAAAATTAATATTAAGCAAATAGATAAAGGAGAAGGGGATGAATGTGTTTCTAGGCACGGAAGAACACTTTTGAGTGGGAATTTACAAATTTAGAGAGATCCCATAGGCTTGCCAACTGTGATGACCCATTCTCCCCCCGGCCGTCATAAGAAAGTCCAGCCCAAATGCAGTCCTCTGTGCCCAGAGGTATGAATTTGGTTTAATTTATTACATTTTTGTTCTGTGATAATGGTCTTGGATTTTGTAGCAAAGTGTGCTCACTTTTTAGAGATGGAAACTAAAATGGGTTGAAACATCATGATGTCTACTTGACTTTAATATTTCATTGAAAACATGGTAGGAATCAAGGGTGGCAAGTGTTAATAGTTTATACATTGATGAAATATTGTTTTAATTAGATGGAATATACATGGTTAAATTAGATGATGGATGTTTATGAGACTGTTCCGTTTATTTTTCTGCGTCTAAAAAGTTTAATTAAAAAGAGTGAAACACATTCACATGCCTTCTCCATTTCATTCATTTCCAGAATATTCTCCCAATAGAGATGACACCTTGACTGATAAGCCTGGTAAACCTGCAGGAAGCCCCAGCCCACGGTAGGGGGCGAGCATCTTGATGCTGTGCCTCATCTAAGAGAACCATGCGCACAGCATCTTGGATGATGAGGAGAGTTGGCCAACCCTTGTCAAGGATGGTTGAGGCACAGTGGGGTCAGCAGGAGCCTTGGGGCGATGACAGGAGGTGGCTCACCCCAGCACATGTCTCCCCAGACCACCCTGTCTGGGCCCTCATCCTCAGCTGTTTGGCGGGAATCCTGGTGCTCATCACAGGCCTGATCTGCTGTCTGCTGGTAAGCCATGACGTGTTGCTTGTCTTCTTACTATTGGGTTGTAAGACCTCTTTATATATTAAAAATACACATCCTTTTCTAGGGATATGTTTTGCAGATGTTTTCTCCCAGTCTGTGTGTGGCTTGCCTTCTCCTTCACTACATGAGTCATTGGGGAAATGTAAATGACAGTCATCATGAGATTCCACCATACTTGAGAATGGCTATAATTAAAAAAACTGACTATAGCAAGTGTTGTTGAAGATGTCAAGTCACTGAAACTCTCATCGAGTGCTGGTGAAAAATAGCTTGGATGCATCTTTAATAATTATATACGTCTACCCAGCCATTCCTCCCCTAGGAATCCATCCAAGGGAAATAAACCCGTATGTCTATACACAGACTTGTACACACATGTTGATAACAACCAATTTATAGTAGACAAAAACGGAAAACAACCCAAATGTCCATCTACTGGTGAACGGATACACAAAGTGTGGTATATCCCCACAGTGGAATACTATTCAACCATAAAACAGAATGAATTATTTTTTTTCTTTTTTAATTATTTTACTGAAATTATAAAGGGTTTTAACATTGTGTAATTTCGGGTGTTCATTATTATCTGTGAATTTCTGTATAGACTGCATCCTACTCACCACCAGTAGTCTAACTTTTATCCATCACCATGCATATGTGCCCCTTTAACTCTTTCACACAACCCCCAGCCCCAGCCCCCAGCCCCTCTGGTAAGCACTAATCTGTTCTCTTTATCCCTGTGTATGTTTATCTTCTACATATGAGTGAAATCAGGCATATTTGTCTTTGTCTGGCTTATTTCATTTAACTTCATACCCTCAAGGTCCATCCAGGTTGTTGCATACAGGATGATCTTGTCTTTTTTTTCTGGCTTAGTAGTATTCCATTGTATATATACCACATCTTCTTTATCTATTCATCTGTAGCAGGGCACTTGGGTTGCTTCCATGTCTTGGCTATTGTAAATAATGCCGCAGTGAACACAGGGGTGCATAAATCTCTTTGAATTGTTGATTTCAATTTCTTTGGATAAATACCCAGTAGTGGGATAGCTGAAAGGTATACTATTTCTATTTTTAAGTTTTTGAGAAATCTCCATACTGTTTTCCCTGGTGGCTGCACCAGTTTGCATTCCCACCAGCAGTGTGTGAGGGTGCCCTTTTCTCCTTATCCTCTCCAACATTTGTTATTTTTTGTCTTGGGAATTATAGCCATTCTGACAGGTGTAAGGTGATCTCTCATTGTAGTTTTGATTTGAATATCCCTAACAATTAGTGATGTTATACATCTTTTCATGTGTCTGTTGACCTTTTGTATATCTTCTTTGGAAAAATGTCTGTTCATATCCTCTGCCCATTTTTAGATTGGATTATCTGTTTTTTTGTTGTTGGGTTGTATGAGTTGTTTATATATTTTGGAGATTAACCCCTTGTCAGATATATGATTTGCAAATATTTTATCCCAGTTGGTGGGTTGTCTTTTCCTTTTTTTTTTTTTTGTGAGGAAGATCAGCCCTGAGCTAACATCCGTGCTAATCCTCCACTTTTTTTCTGAGGAAGACCGGCTCTGAGCTAACATCTATTGCCAATCCTCCTCCTTTTTTTTTTCCCCAAAGTCCCGGTTGATGGTTGTATGTCATAGTTGTAGATCCTTGTAGTTGATGTATGTGGGATGCGGCCTCAGCATGGCCGGACAAGAGGTGCGTCTATGCGCATCTGGGAACCGAACCTGGGCTGCCAGTAGCGGAGCACGCGCACTTAACCACTAAGCCACGGGGCCGGCCCTGTCTTTTCGTTTTGTTCATCATTTCATTTGCCTTGCAGAAGGCTTTTACTCCCATGTAGTCCCATTTGTATATTTTTTCTTTTCTTTCCCTTGCCTGAGTAGACATGGTATTGGAAAAGATGCTGCTAAGACCGATGTCAAAGACTGTACTGCGTATATTTGCTTCTAGGAGTTTTATGGTTTCAAGTGTTAGATTCAAGTCTTTTATCCATTTCGAGTTAATTTTTGTGTATGGTAGAAGATAATGATCTACTTTCATTCATTTGCATGTGGCTGTCCAGTTTTCCCAACAGCATTTATTGAAGAGACTTTCCTTTCTCCATTGTATGATCTTGGCTCCTTTGTCAGAGATTAACTGACCACAGATGTGTGGTTTTTTTTTCTGGGCTTTCAGTTCTGCTCCATTGATCTATGAGTCTGTTTTTGTGCCAGTACTGTGCCATTTTGATTACTATAGCTATGTAATATATTTTCAAGTTAGGATTGTGATGCCACCAGCTTTGTTCTTTCTTCTCAGGATTTCTTTGTCTATTTGAGGTCTTTTGTTATTCCATATATATTTTAGGATTCTGTGTTCTGTTTCTATGAAGAATGTCATTGGGATTCTGATTGGGATTGCTTTGAATCTGTAGATTACTTTAGGTAATATGGACATTTTAACTGTGTTTATTCTTCCAATCCATGTGCATGGAATATCTTCCCATTACTTCAGGTCATCATTGATTTCTTTCAATAATGTCTTATAGTTTTCATTGTATAGGTCTTTAACCTCTTTGGTTAAATTTATCCCTAGACACTTTTTTCTTTTTGTTGCAGTTGTAAATGGGATTGTATTCTTGAGTTCTCTTTCTGTTAGTTCATTGTTAGGGTATAGAAATGCAACTGCTTTTTGTAAGTTGATTTTGTACGCTGCAACTTTGCTGTAGTTGTTGATTATTTCTAATAGTTTTCTGATGGATTCTTCAGGGTTTTCTATATTTACAATCATGTCATCTGCAAACAGCAAGAGTTTCATTTTTTCTTTTCCAATTGGGATTCCTTTTATTTCTTTTTCCAGTCTAATTGCTCTGGCCAAAACCTCCAGTACTATGTTGAATGCGAGTGGCGAGAGTGGGCACCTTTGTCTTCTTCCTGTTCTCAGAGGAATGGCTTTAAGTTTTTCGCCATTAAGTATGATGTTGGCTGTGGGTTTGTGATATATGGTCTTTATTGTGTTGAGGTACGTTCCTTCTATACCTATTTTATTGAGAGTTTTTATCATAAATGGATGTTGGATCTTGTCAAATCCTTTCTCTGCATCTGTGAGAGGATCATGTGATTTTTATTCCTCATTTTCTTAATATGGTGTATCACATTGATTGATTTGCGGATGTTGACCCATCCCTGCATCTCTGGTATAAATTCCACTTGATCATGGTATATGATCTTTTTAATATACTGCTGTGTTCGATTTGCTGATATTTAGTTGAGGATTTTTGCATCTGTGTTCATCAGTGATATTGGCCTGTAATATTCCTTCTTTGTGCTGTCCTTGCCTGCTTTTGCTGTCAGAGTGATGTTGGCCTCATAGAATGAATTAGGAAGTGTTCCATCTTCTTCAACTGTTTGGAATAGTTTGAGAAGCATAGGTATTAAATCTTGTTTGAATATTTGGTAGAATTCTCCAGAGAAGCCATCTGGTCCTGGACTTCTGTTTTTTTGGGAGGGTTTTGATGACCATTTTGATCTCTTTACTTGTGATTGGTCTGTTCATTTTCTCTATTTCTTCTTGATTCAGTTTTGGGAGGTTGTAAGAATCTAAGAATTTATCTATTTCTTTTAGGTTATCGAAATTGGTGGCATGTAAATTGTTCAGTGTATTCTCTTATTGTCCTTTTTATTTTATTATTTTTTTAATAAAGATTTTATTTATTTATTTTTCCCCCCAAAGCCCCAGTAGATAGTTGTATGTCATAACTGCACATCCATCTAGTTGCTGTATGTGGGACGCTGCCTCAGCAGCGGTGCATCGGTGCATACCCGGGATCCGAACCCTGGCCGCCAGCAACGGAGCACACGCACTTAACCGCTAAGCCATGGGGCCGGCCCAAACAATTTTTTTTTTTAAAGATTTTATTTATTTATTTTTTCCCCCAAAGCCCCAGTAGATAGTCGTATGTCATAGCTGCACATCCTTCTAGTTGCTGTATGCGGGACTCAGCCTCAGGATGGACGGAGAAGTGGTGCCTCGGTGTGTGCCCAGGATCCGAACCCGGGCCGCCAGCATCGGAGCGCGTGCACTTAACCACCAAGCCACGGGGCCGGCCCATCTCTTATTGTCCTTTTGATTTCTGTGGTATCTGTTGTAATTTCTCCTCTTTAATTTCTAATTTTAGGTCTTTGAGGCTTCTCTCTTTTTTTCTTAGTGAGTCTGGCTAAGGGTCTGTCAATTTTGTTTCAGTCTTCTCAAAGAACCAGCTCTTTGTTTCATTGATCCTTTCTACTGTTTTTTTAGTCTCTAATTCATTTATTTCTGCTCTAATTTTTATTATTTCCTTCATTCTGCTGACTTTGGGCTTCATTTGTTCTTCATTTTCTGGTTCTATTAGGTGTAGTTTAAGGTTACTTATTTGGTATTTTTCTTGTTTGTTGAGGTGCGCTTGCATTGCTATGAATTTCATTCTTAGAACTGCTTTTGCTGCATCCCATAAGAGTTGTTTGGTTGTCTTTTCATTTTCCTTTGTCTTCAGGTATTTTTTGATTTCTCCTTTGATTTGTTCATTGATCCAATGGTTCTTCAGTCGTGTGTTCTTTAGTCTCCACATATTTGTGACTTCCCCATCTTTTTTCTTGTAGTTGATTTCTAGTGTCATAGCATTATGGTCAGAAAAGAAGCTTGATATGATTTCAATCTTAAATTTATTCAGGCTTGCCTTGTTTCACAACATATGGTATATCTTTGAGAAGGTTCCATGTGCACTTAAGAAGAATGTGTATTCTGCTGTTTTGGGAGGGTATGCTCTCTATATATCAATTAAGTTCATCTGATCATATGTTTCATTTAATTCCACTATTTACTTGTTGCCGTTCTCTGCATGATCTATCCATAGATGTAAGTGGGTTGTTCAGGTCCCCTGCTATTATTGTGTTGCTGTTAATTTCTCCCTTTAGGTCTATTGATAGTTGCTTTATATTCTTTTGTGCTGCTGTGTTAGGTGCATATATCTTTATAAGTGTTATGTCCTCTTGGTGGAAAGTCCCCTTTATCATTATATACTGCCCCTCTTTGTCTCTCATAGTCTTTTTTTATCTTGAAGTCTGCTTTGTCTGATATAAGTATGGAAACACCTACTTTCTTTTATTTGCCATTTGCTTGCAGTATTGTCTCCCATCCATTCATTCTGAGCCTGTTTGTTTTTTGTGCTCAGATGTGTTTCCTGGAGGCAGCGTATTGTTGGGTCTTGTTTTCTAATCCACCCCACCACTCTGTGTCTGTTGATTGGAGAATTCAATCGATTTACATTTAGAATGATTATTGATACATGAGGGCTTAATCCCACCTAATCTATATTTCCATTGTTTCTCTTCCTTTGTGTTTCTGACTACCATTTCATTTTGGGGGTTTTCTGTGGAGGTTTTATCTTTTTTTATGATCTATGGCTCTGCTCTGACTTTTTGTTTGCTGGTTACTGTGAGGTTTGTATGAAGATCTCATAGATGACATAGTCCATCTTCTGAGAGACTCTTATCTCCATTAGTCTAAGCAGGTTCCATCCCTTTCCTCTTCTCCTTCTGAGTTATTGTTGTCACAAGTTATTTATTTTTGTGTTGTGCATTTGTGACTAAGCTGAAGTGTTTATAGTTACTTTTGATGCTTTCCTTCCCTTCTTCTTTTAAGTTATAATTAAGTATTTGCTACCCTGTTGTGAAGCAGAGCTGTAGCTTTCTGATTTTGTCTGTCTATTTATCTCTTTGCTCAAAGCTTTGTAGACATTTGCCTTCTTTTTGTTTCAGGTATGAGGGCGTTCTTGATCATTGCTTGTATGGGAGATCTAGTGGCGATGAACTCCCTCAGCCTTTGTTTATCTGGGAAAACTTTTATTTCTCCATTGTATCATAAGGATCGTTTCACTGGATAGAATATTCTTGGCTGAAAGTTTTTGTCTTTCAGTATTTTTAATATATCATTCCATTCTTTCCTTGCCTGTAAAGTTTCTACCAAGAAACATGCTGAAAGCCTGATAGGGGTTCATTTTTAGGTTATTTTCTTCTGTCTTGCTTCCCTTAATTTTTTTTCTTTGCCATTGGCTTTTGCCAATTTTACTATTATATGCCTTGGAGAAAGTCTTTTAGCATTGATGTAATTAGGCATTCTGTTGGCTTCATGTATTTGTAAGTCCGGTTCTTCCCCAGATTTGGGAAGTTCTCAGCCATTATTCTTTGAACAAGCTCTCTGCTCCTTTCTCCCTCTTTTCTCCCTCTGGAATACGTATAATTCTTAGGCTGCTTTTATAATTGAGTCATATATTTCTCCAAGAATTCCTTCATTTTTTAAAAATCTGAGTCCTCTCTCTTCGTCCATTGGAAGCATTTCTATATTTCTATCCTCTAAATCACTAATTCTTTCATCCATAACATCAGATCTATTTTTTAAGGATTCTAGATTCTTTTTTATCTCATTAATTATGTTCTTCTTATCCAGAATTTCTGCTTTTTTTTTAATAGTTTCATTCTTTTTGCTGAAGTATTCCTTTTCCTCATTAATTTTATTTTGAGTTCATCGAACTGTCTGAACATTCTTGAAACTTGGTGAGTTTCTTTATGACAGTTATTTTGAATTCTCTGTCATTTAGATTGTAAATTTCTGTGACTTCAAGGTTGGTTTCTGGAGACTTGTCATTTCCTTCTGCTTTGAATTTTTACTGTAGTTTCTTATGGTGTTTGATGAACTAATCTTTTGCCTGCATATTTGTGGTAGTATCAGGTCACAGATTCCACCTGCTACCACTGTGGGGGAAGCATGAGCTGTGTTTCTGATCCCACCCCATATGCTGGAAGTTGCATGGGTACCGTGGGTGTTCCTACCCGCTGAGAAAGCATTCACACTGGGCTCAGAGTTGCCGCCACACGGAGGCACGTACCCAGTTGTGTGACCACAGCACTACTATGGGTATTTGTGCCATCTGGGAAAGCATTTGCATGTGCACATATATCTGCTGCTGCCTTTTCTTATGCTCATGCCAGCCTCTGTGCTTGGTGGGTGGGTCTTCTTCAAGGGTTCTGAGCATTGGCCAATCATTGGGACTCCAGTGGCACGGTGGGCTTTCCAACCATCCAGGAAAGCATTCATGCGTGGGTCCAGGGCTGCTGCCAACCCCTCCCAGAGTTGCACCAAGGCGCCTTCCTACTTTTGGGGATGCAGCAGTACTATTGGCTCTCATGCCAACCTGGGAAGTGCTCGGGTGTGTGCACAGTGCTGCCAGGGAAGGGATGGGGATAGGAATGAATTCATAGTACATGCAGTGACAAGCATAAATCTCAGAATAATTATGCTGAGTGAAAGAAGCCAGTAAAAAAATGAGTACATAGTATATTATCCCATTTATAAAAATTCTTGGAAAATACAGGAAAATCTATAGGGACATATACCGGATCACTGGTTGCCTGGGAATGAGAATGTGTTTGCAAACGGCAGGAAAGGAGGAATTAAAATGAGCATGGGGAAATTTGGGGAGGATGGGCATTCCTTTTCTTGATTGTGGTGTTGGTTGACTAAGTTATAATCAAAATGTATCAAATTGTTCACTTTAAATGTATGCAGTTAATTGTATGTCGTTAATACCTCAATTAAGTTAGAACATGTAGGGGAAAGAGAGGAAGAGAGAGCCAAGAGAGGGAAAAGGGAAGGAAAAGAAGGACTGAGGGTGAAAATTAAGTGGACAAAAGGAAGAGGGAGACACAGGAGACATCGGGTCTCTGTGACTTTGACATCTCCTTCCCCTGGAGTCTCCCATACTGGGCAACTGACTGGAACATTCTGATGTGCTCTCCTCACCTCACAAGTCACTGTCTGCCAGCGGAAGAAGGAGGGCGACTATGAGGTCCAGTGACGGCGCCTGGGCTATTACCTGCCTCATGGCGAACTATGGAAGCTGCAATGACTAGATCTGACTAGATCTGAGGTCCCCTTTTCCCAGCTTGGGTCCAGAGGAGCTTGGCTGGAACAGAATGAAACCACATTGGATGGACTCAGGCTCCAATCCTTTCTAGACTTGGCCCCTGACTGGCTCACAGGGGCCTAAGCTGAAAGATTTCACCTTCTTTAAGTCCTGAAAGTGACTGCAACTTCTGTCCTGTGGTGTCACACCAGTTCATCCCTCAGGGACACCAGAATTGGTGAAACCAGCACAGACATTGCCATCATGTAAAATCGAATCTCCACTTCAGTGCAAGGTTTCCCTTCTCTTAGGAAACTTTGGAACATCCCTCCCCTTGACTCTGTGCAGCCATCACACCCCTCTCGGTTCCTCCATATTCCTCCCCCACTGAAGGCCTGGCAGTCTCAAGTTCCCCTTTTCTGCTTCATTCTCTGAAGCTCAGATTCACCAGGACTTCCAGATCAATCTCCCTCGATGGCTCCTCTCCCCACTCATGGGTCCTCCATGACGGGAAACAGGCCAAGATGGGAGGAGTGGGTGAGACATGACTCTGCAGTCACCTTGGGCCTTGGGAGCTGAAATGACTAGGTGTCTGGGAAGCCTGAATCCCAGAGTAACACCAAGGCTCTGGGAAGAGAGTATCTGCTCTGGATGTAAAAGTGAATAAAACTCGGGGGGAGAAATCTGAGGGAAAAGAAAGAGTCTTTTTTCATCTTTCTCTGTACAGAGTCCAACTAGCCTCACAGCAGAGGCTCCCCAAAAAGCAGCCCAGAGCATCCCAAGCATGAGGCAGGCTGCGCTGTTCTGCTGTGGGTCTGTGGGAACAGATTACATTATCTGCACACACTGTGCAGATGACCACAGCTGAAGATACCCAAGGGCTGAGAATTAAAGTCATGGTCATGCCACTCTCTCAGACTTTTTGTGTGTGAGCTTCATATTCTCAATCTTAAGCAGTGATTCTCTGAGAATGCACACTCTGAGGATTATAATGATTAATAATATTAATATATTATTATTATACATTGCCTACATTATACACTGTACATTATAATTATAAATTAACGTATAATTATTATTATACATTAATATATTATTATATATTACATTATTATAATAATATCATTATAATGATTAATAATAATCATTATTGATTATTTAATTTCTGCTAAGCAACATGACTGGCATGCTCTGCGTGTATTATCTCAGTTACAGTCACCATTTTTAGGGTTTTATTCCCATTTTAAGCTAAAGATATGGAGGCTCAGAAATATTAAATAACTTGACAAAGAAGGAAAAAAATTACTCCAAAGCTAAATTAAATGCCTATTCAAACTATGTGTCAAAGAAAGAAAGACGTTATCTGACCTACAAACAGACTCAAAGTTGACCTCCCACAGGCCTGCAGTGAAAGAACTGGTAAAGAATGTACATCAGGAAGAAGAAATGTGAACCCAGGAAAACATAACAGGAGTCACGAGGAAAGGAAAAAACAGTCTGTCTAATTTAGTATTAGTTTTAAAACAAGACATTAAAAACACATTCGCACCAAAATTCCAGATGATTACCACATGGAAGAATAGAGGAGAGAAGATTTAGCTAAAAAATAACTCATTTTTTATGGAAGATATAAGTACTAAGATACTCTATTATTGTTTAACACATTGTTCTCAGAAACTGATAAATCTGTGGGACAAAAGTAAGTAATGATAAAGAGGATTTGAAGAGTGCAACGTACTCGATCAGGCAAATAGACAAATCCCAACACACTGGCTTATTGTGAGACTTGTGATGCTGAAAACAGTCATTCTCCTGAGAGCATGATACCACAATGGCATATCAATTTTCATGAATCAAATTTCCAACACATATAAATCTAAAAAAAGGGACAATCCAGTATTTCATTATATGCAACTGTGATTCAACATGCAACAAATACCAGAAAAATAGAGACCCAGAAGTAGGTGTCTTTTTTGAGAAGACAGATATAACAGCTCTTTAGTGAAATATGTTGGAATTTATTGGAATATTACACAAAAAGGACAATCCATTTGGACTAGGTAGGTTTTCTCTGTGACTGTGAGGGCAAAACTCTAAAGAATCCCCTGACTGTAATAACTTTCTGTTGATCTTAAAATACAAATGCATAACACTCAGGAAAGGAAAATGAGAGAACAAAATGAGAAGAAAAGCTCTCCTTTCTCTCCTCACCTGAAACCCAATCTCTCACCTCAGAAGGATCACTGTCTGTATCTTCTCTGTCATGCAAAGGAATCAAAGAAAAGAAAACTATTGGTATATACTAAAGTCTCAAGAGCTCAAAGCAAGAAGACATCAGGAGCCCTGCAGAGGCATTAATGTAGTGTGAGCTCCATGTCATCTGCACCGTCTTGTCTTTTCTTCATCGTGTTTGTCGGGACGTCCTTCTTGGCCCCTCACTCTCCCTGCCTCGCTAGCAAGTCTCTCTGCCTCAGTGCTACCGCCAGTCTCTCTCTTGCCGTCTTCACTTTTTTTTTTCCTGTTTCCTGATATCCTCCTCAGTCACCAGAAGTTGTTTGCAAAGGAGCTGTGGGATGTACAGACCAGCTCCTGGGATCGTCTCTGCTGAATCTGAAGACCAGGCAGGGGTGGACATGGGGCTGGAGTTCAGACCACCTGTGAACACACCTGGCAGGGATGCATCTGTGCAACTAGGTGCAAGACTCAGCAGGGCTTTGGCAAGGTCCAAAGGACTTAACAGTTCTCCTGCACTCTGCAGGCCTGGAGATACAGGAAAGATCTCCTTTCCTTCTGCCAGCAGAGTTGTTGGGGTTGCTCCGACGTTTCCTCCCATTGATGGCATCTGACCTCTTTGCCAGGATAGGATGTGATTCTAGTAACTGGCCTCTTGAATATGTAACTGGACATCCTCAAAGGGATGGAGATGCTCAAACCAGGCTTTGGGTTGGATTGGTTTCCACAATCATGTCGCTTCCTCTGTGATGATTTGACCCTCATACTTCTTTTCCTCTTACCCTATAAAAATAAATTGTGAATGTGGATCAGAGTGATAAATGAAGCCTGCTTTCCCAGGACAATTATGTCAGATGCCTTGTACTTCTACCCTCCCTCTTTCCCTGTGGGGATTAATCTGACCTGTGTCCTGGGACATCATCAAAGAGATTTGGGTAAAGAACAGAAAGCTCGAGGTCAAAACTCAGGACTACGGCAGGTCATTTCTTCTCCCTCATGTTGTTAGACACTTATGAGTATGACTTTATTCTCTTTTTGTCCTTGTCACTCTCAACAAGAAAAGCCCTGGTGCCCCCTGTCAGGACACACGGTCCCCAGTCTTTTTCTAAATCCCAAATGGTACCATTCTTCTGTACTATATGACTATTCATTTGATTAACCCATTGACCACTTGGTGTTCATAGCTCCATTAGAGCTTAAATCAGTAGTGAAATTATCATCCACCCCACTCCTAGTGACTCTTATTTGACGACTGTGAACATTAAATCTCAGTACAGAGAATGTATGAAAAAACTCAACTTCCAAATGGAGATTGTGCTGAGAGTGGGAAGTACACACTGAATTTATGAAGCCCAGGAAAAAAAGGTAAACTTTCTCATTATTAATTTTTGTATAGACTGCACCCACATTGATAATATCTTGGTTCTAGTGGGTTAAAATATACTATTAAAATTAGCTTCACCTGTTTGCTTTCATTTTTTAAAATGTGGCTATGAAGAAAAAAATTAAATTCTATAATATAGAGTGCGTAATGTTACTATTGGACAGTGCCGAGGAAGCCACCAGTGAAAAGAAAGTCCGGAGAAAGTGGTTAGGGAAATTTTTTCCCTAGAAAAGGAGTCTACACTGGCCCACAGTGCAAGATGCAGCAAAAACTGTCATACACACACACACACACACACACACACACACTGACAGAATGAAACAAACCTCTTCCCAGAGTCACCACTTCTCACATGGCATGAGGTTGCACTCCTACTTAGTCCTAAATGCACTAATCTCAAGAAAGAAGGCAGAAGTCAAGGTAATTTACCAGTTAGGAAGATCTAAAACCAGAGACCAAAGCTCAAGATATGTGGTGAATTTCCTGTCGTGGCTTCTGTTATTAATTCAATATGTTAGGGAGACTTTTCCAAGGAGAGTTGTTTTAAAACTCACTTTTTCTTTACTATGTAAAAACAGACAGGCTATGTAAAGAATAATTACTCTAGCCAATCAATGAAAAGGAGATGATAGAACACTAATACCCTTATTATAAGTCACTACTGGATTAGAGAGTCAGGGAACAGCTGACATTGGGTTAACTTGGCCTTAATTAGGCTGATTCTGATTTCATGACCATTATATTGATTGTATTATGCTAGAACCTATGAAATTTCTCAGCGCCCCTACTATTTAACCACCAAGGCCCACCAACCAGACCAGTTCTTGCTGACACATCCCCTGCCTCCATCCCTTCTGAAAACACCTGGAGGATTTTCCCCAAATCCCACTCTGTCCCTTCGCTCTTCTACCTGCCCCAGGGCCAGGGAATCATTTTCTCCAAGGTTCAGCCTCTGCGTGTGCCCAGCTCTGGGGATGGCACGTCTCCCTCGAGTGAAGACAAGGATCAGAGTGCAGACCCTGTGAGCTGCAGCAATTGGACAAAGACTGGGGTTTGCTGACAGAAAAGAACCTTTAATGGGCACGGTTACTAGGGTCTAAGAAGCCCCAGTGATTCCCCCAGGGAATGTGATGCAGGACAGAGCAGGAATGTCTGCATGTGGTTCAGCTTGGGAATGCCTGTAGGGTGACATAGGTGACATTGGTAATGCGTTCGCCAATGTTGTTCACTCATTTATTCATCGTATGTCATGGAGTGCTTTCTACATACATCCAGGCAACAGTCTCACACTCTGGGGCTCACAGGCAGTGTCAGAAGAATTTCTAAATTTTATTTCTAATATATAGGTACAGCACTGGCAATACACTAGGTGTTCCAAGCATTTTTCAAACATTAACTCCTTTAATACTCTCCATAAACCTACAAAATAGGTATGCTGATCATTATTGCCAACTGAGAGATGAAGAAACTGAGGCACCAATCAGGTAAATAACTCTGCCAATACAAATACCTAGTAAGGGATGCAGCTGGAATTTGGACATGAGGAGTTAGCTCCATAGTCTGCGCTCTTAACGGTGACATTTACTCTCTAAAGACTTCACATCATGAAAAAATTTGATCAGTTATCCATTTTCTTGGTGCATTGAGTAGCCACACTATTTTATATGTGTCTGAAAAACAGGATACCTGCGTAGAAACTACTGCACATACACACTCAAATTACATCTACCAATGTCCCCAGTCCCTGAAAATTAATACAGAGAACATTTCAGAATGTTTCTTGCCCAGGTTGGGAGAATTCTGAGGAAATTTCGGTGTTACTGTAAGAAGCTGAGGACAGGTTGGGAGTGGGTCTCAGGGGAAAGGTGTCCTCAGGAGTCACCATTGAATGACAACATTGATGGGAAGGTCTCAGCAGTGCCTGAATTCAGGATATGGTGGTGATTTAACTTTGTGCATATCTTCGGGCTGTGGGATTATGGTGATGCAGCACAGGGCGAGGGGATGGTTCACTGTGTTCTTGGGGGAAATCAGACCCATGAAAGAGAGGAAATGAAAGTTTCCTTAAACAATGGACTCGTGGTGGGAAAAATTTGGCCTGGAAGAGACAGTCGTGTGCCTGGTATTACCAGAAGGAGTTGCCTCAGCTTCCGACAAAGCAGACAGCTCTTCCTCATGCACTCATTTTATCTCTATGGGAGGAAGGATGCGCAAAACATGTAATGTTCTTCTGATGGGAGATCGGTGATGGTAGAGACTGTGCTAGGTGCTTCTGAAAGGCCTCCCTGAGGCATTTCAGAACTTTGCTGTGACCAGAATGACAAGTGTTAGCACCCCTGCCTAGGTCTGGGAAGAGTTAGTGTGACAAGGAGAAGGCGCCCTGGTGCAGGGATTCACAGAAAGAAGTGAGTTTGACTAGGGAAGGTCAGAAATGTGGCCAGTGTGACAATGGCCAAACTGGGCAAGACCCTCCTCTAGGGAGTCGGGGAGGCATGGCCTTCCTAGTGCTCAGGCTAAGGCCCCAGGGAGAATCCACCATGGAGGGCACGCGTGAGACCCTTAGCCGGGGGTCAGAGGTGGCACACCCTGCCCACCTCGCCTACCTCTCCATGGGCCCTTCTTTCTCTGGCCGCTCCGGGAGCCCTGCGGGCTTGGGTTCAAGCCCCCACACACCGCACAGGCCAAGGGCGCATGCGCGACCGCCTGGGCCTAGGGCTGGCCTCCGGGGGGGGGTCCTCAGTGAAGGCCCCGCCCTCCCTCCAGGCTCTGACCCAGCTGCAGCTCTTCCATCGCCGCCCTTCTGGACTCGGCTTCAGCTGTCTCCCTCCCCTCCCCCACTCCCACTCAGCTTGCAGGCCGCTTCCCTGCCTTGAAAGCATTGCTCTGGCCCTGAGGGCCACAGACCTACTGGGCTTCAAGCTCAAGGCTCTGCCTGGGCCTGCTGCTTCGGCCAGGGGCTCACTTTTTCCTGGAAAGAGAAGGCATGGCCTCACCCCACGCCTGCACTTTGCCACGGCAGGCAGCCCAGATGTAGGAAAGGCTCTGTGGAGTCAGAAGTGCCGAGACAGGCAGATGGCACCAGAGGGTTTGGGGGCCAGGGCGCAACTGGGCTAGCCCCTCCTCCCGGGAGTCGGGGAGGCCCGGCCTTCCTAGTGCCCAGGCCACGGCTCCGGGGAGAAACCCGCCATGGAGGGCACGCGGGAGGCCCTCTGCCTGAGGTGGCAGGTGTCACGCCAGGGCCACTGCAAGCCTGGCTCGGCTTGCCTGCTTTCTCCAAAGGAGGCTGGCCGACCAGCCGAACCTGGCACCTGGGCCAGGCCCCTTCCAAGGGGACGAGTTCCAGAGGATAGAGCCCTGGGGGCGGCTGCCAAGTCTCCTGGGGCGTGTGCTGGGCCCCCGTCAGAGGAGGAAGCAGCCTGGTAAACGGTGTGCCAGGCCTGAGATCTGGAGGCCTCCCACAGCCGGGTCCCTGTCCCGCCCAGGCCCCCCGAGGGAGGACGATGGTCGGGCAGTGGCGAGCGGGGTGGGGCTGGCGCCGAGCCTGCCCTTGGATGCCCCGGGGAAGGGCGCCGGGGGATGGGCTGCCCCTGGCCAGGTCTGAGGGACCGACCCAGCTCGGGGCTGTCGGGGGCAGAGAGAGAACCCCCCTCCGCCCTTTCCCTTCAGGTTCTTAGGGCTGGCCAAATCCTTCCCAAGACAGCTTGTCTGGAGAAAATCAGACCCAGCTGAAGAACATGTGTCCATGGGGGAAACCCGGGAAACTGAGTCTCCCCACACAATAGCAGAGATTCTCATCTTGCATCCTCTCCTGAGCTAATGACAAAGGTGGATGTCCCGGGTGGGCCTGTGGAATGGGAGAGGGGAGGAAGTCTATTGTCATGCAGAGGGACATGGAAAGACTTGTCTGAAGCTTATCCCCTGCACTGGGGTCAGGTCTGGAAGGGACGGCACAGAGGTGAACAGGAACCAACCGGCCTCTCTGTGGTGGGGCTGGCCCCGGGGCAGGCGTGGGGGTGATGGCTGGAAGTGGGATGGCGCGTGAGTTGGCACCAGCCAGCGGTGGAGGCAGAGACTCAGAGGTCAGGGATCTCTCTCTCTGTCTCTGTCTCTCTCTCTCTCCCTCAGGGAGCTGAGGAGAGTAAGGTGGCGCCCCCTGCCCACCTCGCCTACCTCTCCATGGGCCCTTCTTTCTCTGGCCGCTCCGGGAGCCCTGCGGGCTTGGGTTCAAGCCCCCACACACCGCACAGGCCAAGGGCGCATGCGCGACCGCCTGGGCCTAGGGCTGGCCTCGGGGGGGGGGGGGTCCTCAGTGAAGGCCCCGCCCTCCCTCCAGGCTCTGACCCAGCTGCAGCTCTTCCATCGCCGCCCTTCTGGACTCGGCTTCAGCTGTCTCCCTCCCCTCCCCCACTCCCACTCAGCTTGCAGGCCGCTTCCCTGCCTTGAAAGCATTGCTCTGGCCCTGAGGGCCACAGACCTACTGGGCTTCAAGCTCAAGGCTCTGCCTGGGCCTGCTGCTTCGACCAGGGGCTCACTTTTTCCTGGAAAGAGAAGGCATGGCCTCACCCCACGCCTGCACTTTGCCACGGCAGGCAGCCCAGATGTAGGAAAGGCTCTGTGGAGTCAGAAGTGCCGAGACAGGCAGATGGCACCAGAGGGTTTGGGGGCCAGGGCGCAACTGGGCTAGCCCCTCCTCCCGGGAGTCGGGGAGGCCCGGCCTTCCTAGTGCCCAGGCCACGGCTCCGGGGAGAAACCCGCCATGGAGGGCACGCGGGAGGCCCTCTGCCTGAGGTGGCAGGTGTCACGCCAGGGCCACTGCAAGCCTGGCTCGGCTTGCCTGCTTTCTCCAAAGGAGGCTGGCCGACCAGCCGAACCTGGCACCTGGGCCAGGCCCCTTCCAAGGGGACGAGTTCCAGAGGCTAGAGCCCTGGGGGCGGCTGCCAAGTCTCCTGGGGCGTGTGCTGGGCCCCCGTCAGAGGAGGAAGCAGCCTGGTAAACGGTGTGCCAGGCCTGAGATCTGGAGGCCTCCCACAGCCGGGTCCCTGTCCCGCCCAGGCCCCCCGAGGGAGGACGATGGTCGGGCAGTGGCGAGCGGGGTGGGGCTGGCGCCGAGCCTGCCCTTGGATGCCCCGGGGAAGGGCGCCGGGGGATGGGCTGCCCCTGGCCAGGTCTGAGGGACCGACCCAGCTCGGGGCTGTCGGGGGCAGAGAGAGAACCCCCCTCCGCCCTTTCCCTTCAGGTTCTTAGGGCTGGCCAAATCCTTCCCAAGACAGCTTGTCTGGAGAAAATCAGACCCAGCTGAAGAACATGTGTCCATGGGGGAAACCCGGGAAACTGAATCTCCCCACACAATAGCAGAGATTCTCATCTTGCATCCTCTCCTGAGCTAATGACAAAGGTGGATGTCCAGGGTGGGCCTGTGGAATGGGAGAGGGGAGGAAGTCTATTGTCATGCAGAGGGACATGGAAAGACTTGTCTGAAGCTTATCCCCTGCACTGGGGTCAGGTCGGGAAGGGACGGCACAAAGGTGAGCAGGAACCAACCAGCCTCTCTGTGGTGGGGCTGGCCCCGGGGCAGGCGTGGGGGTGATGGCTGGAAGTGGGATGGCGCGTGAGTTGGCACCAGCCAGCGGTGGAGGCAGAGACTCAGAGGTCAGGGATCTCTCTCTCTGTCTCTGTCTCTCTCTCTCTCCCTCAGGGAGCTGAGCAGAGTAAGGTGGCGCCCCCTGCCCACCTCGCCTACCTCTCCATGGGCCCTTCTTTCTCTGGCCGCTCCGGGAGCCCTGCGGGCTTGGGTTCAAGCCCCCACACACCGCACAGGCCAAGGGCGCATGCGCGACCGCCTGGGCCTAGGGCTGGCCTCCGGGGGGGGGTGGTCCTCAGTGAAGGCCCCGCCCTCCCTCCAGGCTCTGACCCAGCTGCAGCTCTTCCATCGCCGCCCTTCTGGACTCGGCTTCAGCTGTCTCCCTCCCCTCCCCCACTCCCACTCAGCTTGCAGGCCGCTTCCCTGCCTTGAAAGCATTGCTCTGGCCCTGAGGGCCACAGACCTACTGGGCTTCAAGCTCAAGGCTCTGCCTGGGCCTGCTGCTTCGGCCAGGGGCTCACTTTTTCCTGGAAAGAGAAGGCATGGCCTCACCCCACGCCTGCACTTTGCCACGGCAGGCAGCCCAGATGTAGGAAAGGCTCTGTGGAGTCAGAAGTCAGGGATATCTCTCTCTGTCTCTGTCTCTCTCTCTCTCCCTCAGGGAGCTGAGCAGAGTAAGGTGGCGCCCCCTGCCCACCTCGCCTACCTCTCCATGGGCCCTTCTTTCTCTGGCCGCTCCGGGAGCCCTGCGGGCTTGGGTTCAAGCCCCCACACACCGCACAGGCCAAGGGCGCATGCGCGACCGCCGGGGCCTAGGGCTGCCCTCGGGGGGGGGGGGTCCTCAGTGATGGCCCCGCCCTCCCACCAGGTTCTGACCCAGCTGCAGCTCTTCCATCGCCGCCCTTCTGGACTCGGCTTCAGCTGTCTCCCTCCCCTCCCCCACTCCCACTCAGCTTGCAGGCCGCTTCCCTGCCTTGAAAGCATTGCTCTGGCCCTGAGGGCCACAGACCTACTGGGCTTCAAGCTCAAGGCTCTGCCTGGGCCTGCTGCTTCGACCAGGGGCTCACTTTTTCCTGGAAAGAGAAGGCATGGCCTCACCCCACGCCTGCACTTTGCCACGGCAGGCAGCCCAGATGTAGGAAAGGCTCTGTGGAGTCAGAAGTGCCGAGACAGGCAGATGGCACCAGAGGGTTTGGGGGCCAGGGCGCAACTGGGCTAGCCCCTCCTCCCGGGAGTCGGGGAGGCCCGGCCTTCCTAGTGCCCAGGCCACGGCTCCGGGGAGAAACCCGCCATGGAGGGCACGCGGGAGGCCCTCTGCCTGAGGTGGCAGGTGTCACGCCAGGGCCACTGCAAGCCTGGCTCGGCTTGCCTGCTTTCTCCAAAGGAGGCTGGCCGACCAGCCGAACCTGGCACCTGGGCCAGGCCCCTTCCAAGGGGACGAGTTCCAGAGGCTAGAGCCCTGGGGGCGGCTGCCAAGTCTCCTGGGGCGTGTGCTGGGCCCCCGTCAGAGGAGGAAGCAGCCTGGTAAACGGTGTGCCAGGCCTGAGATCTGGAGGCCTCCCACAGCCGGGTCCCTGTCCCGCCCAGGCCCCCCGAGGGAGGACGATGGTCGGGCAGTGGCGAGCGGGGTGGGGCTGGCGCCGAGCCTGCCCTTGGATGCCCCGGGGAAGGGCGCCGGGGGATGGGCTGCCCCTGGCCAGGTCTGAGGGACCGACCCAGCTCGGGGCTGTCGGGGGCAGAGAGAGAACCCCCCTCCGCCCTTTCCCTTCAGGTTCTTAGGGCTGGCCAAATCCTTCCCAAGACAGCTTGTCTGGAGAAAATCAGACCCAGCTGAAGAACATGAGTCCATGGGGGAAACCCGGGAAACTGAATCTCCCCACACAATAGCAGAGATTCTCATCTTGCATCCTCTCCTGAGCTAATGACAAAGGTGGATGTCCAGGGTGGGCCTGTGGAATGGGAGAGGGGAGGAAGTCTATTGTCATGCAGAGGGACATGGAAAGACTTGTCTGAAGCTTATCCCCTGCACTGGGGTCAGGTCGGGAAGGGACGGCACAAAGGTGAGCAGGAACCAACCAGCCTCTCTGTGGTGGGGCTGGCCCCGGGGCAGGCGTGGGGGTGATGGCTGGAAGTGGGATGGCGCGTGAGTTGGCACCAGCCAGCGGTGGAGGCAGAGACTCAGAGGTCAGGGATCTCTCTCTCTGTCTCTGTCTCTCTCTCTCTCCCTCAGGGAGCTGAGCAGAGTAAGGTGGCGCCCCCTGCCCACCTCGCCTACCTCTCCATGGGCCCTTCTTTCTCTGGCCGCTCCGGGAGCCCTGCGGGCTTGGGTTCAAGCCCCCACACACCGCACAGGCCAAGGGCGCATGCGCGACCGCCTGGGCCTAGGGCTGGCCTCCGGGGGGGGTGGTCCTCAGTGAAGGCCCCGCCCTCCCTCCAGGCTCTGACCCAGCTGCAGCTCTTCCATCGCCGCCCTTCTGGACTCGGCTTCAGCTGTCTCCCTCCCCTCCCCCACTCCCACTCAGCTTGCAGGCCGCTTCCCTGCCTTGAAAGCATTGCTCTGGCCCTGAGGGCCACAGACCTACTGGGCTTCAAGCTCAAGGCTCTGCCTGGGCCTGCTGCTTCGGCCAGGGGCTCACTTTTTCCTGGAAAGAGAAGGCATGGCCTCACCCCACGCCTGCACTTTGCCACGGCAGGCAGCCCAGATGTAGGAAAGGCTCTGTGGAGTCAGAAGTCAGGGATATCTCTCTCTGTCTCTGTCTCTCTCTCTCTCCCTCAGGGAGCTGAGCAGAGTAAGGTGGCGCCCCCTGCCCACCTCGCCTACCTCTCCATGGGCCCTTCTTTCTCTGGCCGCTCCGGGAGCCCTGCGGGCTTGGGTTCAAGCCCCCACACACCGCACAGGCCAAGGGCGCATGCGCGACCGCCGGGGCCTAGGGCTGCCCTCGGGGTGGGGGGGTCCTCAGTGATGGCCCCGCCCTCCCACCAGGTTCTGACCCAGCTGCAGCTCTTCCATCGCCGCCCTTCTGGACTCGGCTTCAGCTGTCTCCCTCCCCTCCCCCACTCCCACTCAGCTTGCAGGCCGCTTCCCTGCCTTGAAAGCATTGCTCTGGCCCTGAGGGCCACAGACCTACTGGGCTTCAAGCTCAAGGCTCTGCCTGGGCCTGCTGCTTCGGCCAGGGGCTCACTTTTTCCTGGAAAGAGAAGGCATGGCCTCACCCCACGCCTGCACTTTGCCACGGCAGGCAGCCCAGATGTAGGAAAGGCTCTGTGGAGTCAGAAGTCAGGGATCTCTCTCTCTGTCTCTGTCTCTCTCTCTCTCCCTCAGGGAGCTGAGCAGAGTAAGGTGGCGCCCCCTGCCCACCTCGCCTACCTCTCCATGGGCCCTTCTTTCTCTGGCCGCTCCGGGAGCCCTGCGGGCTTGGGTTCAAGCCCCCACACACCGCACAGGCCAAGGGCGCATGCGCGACCGCCTGGTCCTAGGGCTGGCCTCGGGGGGGGGGGTCCTCAGTGAAGGCCCCGCCCTCCCTCCAGGCTCTGACCCAGCTGCAGCTCTTCCATCGCCGCCCTTCTGGACTCGGCTTCAGCTGTCTCCCTCCCCTCCCCCACTCCCACTCAGCTTGCAGGCCGCTTCCCTGCCTTGAAAGCATTGCTCTGGCCCTGAGGGCCACAGACCTACTGGGCTTCAAGCTCAAGGCTCTGCCTGGGCCTGCTGCTTCGGCCAGGGGCGTATTTTTTCCTGGAAAGACAAAGCCATGGCCTCACCCCACACCTGCACTTTCCCACGGCAGGCAGCCCAGGTGTAGGAAAGGCTCTGTGGAGTCAGAAGTGCCGAGACAGGCAGATGGCACCGCAGGCTTTGGGGGCCAGGGCGCAAGTGGGCTAGCCCCTCCTCCCGGGAGTCGGGGAGGCCTTGCCTTCCTAGTGCCCAGGCCACGGCTCCGGGGAGAAACCCGCCATGGAGGGCACGCGGGAGGCCCTCTGCCTGAGGTGGCAGGTGTCACGCCAGGGCCACTGCAAGCCTGGCTCGGCTTGCCTGCTTTCTCCAAAGGAGGCTGGCCGACCAGCCGAACCTGGCACCTGGGCCAGGCCCCTTCCAAGGGGACGAGTTCCAGAGGCTAGAGCCCTGGGGGCGGCTGCCAAGTCTCCTGGGGCGTGTGCTGGGCCCCCGTCAGAGGAGGAAGCAGCCTGGTAAACGGTGTGCCAGGCCTGAGATCTGGAGGCCTCCCACAGCCGGGTCCCTGTCCCGCCCAGGCCCCCCGAGGGAGGACGATGGTCGGGCAGTGGCGAGCGGGGTGGGGCTGGCGCCGAGCCTGCCCTTGGATGCCCCGGGGAAGGGCGCCGGGGGATGGGCTGCCCCTGGCCAGGTCTGAGGGACCGACCCAGCTCGGGGCTGTCGGGGGCAGAGAGAGAACCCCCCTCCGCCCTTTCCCTTCAGGTTCTTAGGGCTGGCCAAATCCTTCCCAAGACAGCTTGTCTGGAGAAAATCAGACACAGCTGAAGAACATGTGTCCATGGGGAAACCCGGGAAACTGAGTCTCCCCACACAATAGCAGAGATTCTCATCTTGCATCCTCTCCTGAGCTAATGACAAAGGTGGATGTCCCGGGTGGGCCTGTGGAATGGGAGAGGGGAGGAAGTCTATTGTCATGCAGAGGGACATGGAAAGACTTGTCTGAAGCTTATCCCCTGCACTGGGGTCAGGTCGGGAAGGGACGCCACAAAGGTGAGCAGGAACCAACCAGCCTCTCTGTGGTGGGGCTGGCCCCGGGGCAGGCGTGGGGGTGATGGCTGGAAGTGGGATGGCGCGTGAGTTGGCACCAGCCAGCGGTGGAGGCAGAGACTCAGAGGTCAGGGATCTCTCTCTCTGTCTCTGTCTCTCTCTCTCTCCCTCAGGGAGCTGAGGAGAGTAAGGTGGCGCCCCCTGCCCACCTCGCCTACCTCTCCATGGGCCCTTCTTTCTCTGGCCGCTCCGGGAGCCCTGCGGGCTTGGGTTCAAGCCCCCACACACCGCACAGGCCAAGGGCGCATGCGCGACCGCCTGGGCCTAGGGCTGGCCTCGGGGGGGGGGTCCTCAGTGAAGGCCCTGCCCTCCCTCCAGGCTCTGACCCAGCTGCAGCTCTTCCATCGCCGCCCTTCTGGACTCGGCTTCA
This sequence comes from Diceros bicornis minor, assembly GCF_020826845.1. NCBI lineage: Eukaryota > Metazoa > Chordata > Mammalia > Perissodactyla > Rhinocerotidae > Diceros > Diceros bicornis. The sequence continues at coordinate 312,045 of NW_026691154.1, forward strand.
GCTGTCTCCCTCCCCTCCCCCACTCCCACTCAGCTTGCAGGCCGCTTCCCTGCCTTGAAAGCATTGCTCTGGCCCTGAGGGCCACAGACCTACTGGGCTTCAAGCTCAAGGCTCTGCCTGGGCCTGCTGCTTCGGCCAGGGGCTCACTTTTTCCTGGAAAGAGAAGGCATGGCCTCACCCCACGCCTGCACTTTGCCACGGCAGGCAGCCCAGATGTAGGAAAGGCTCTGTGGAGTCAGAAGTGCCGAGACAGGCAGATGGCACCAGAGGGTTTGGGGGCCAGGGCGCAACTGGGCTAGCCCCTCCTCCCGGGAGTCGGGGAGGCCCGGCCTTCCTAGTGCCCAGGCCACGGCTCCGGGGAGAAACCCGCCATGGAGGGCACGCGGGAGGCCCTCTGCCTGAGGTGGCAGGTGTCACGCCAGGGCCACTGCAAGCCTGGCTCGGCTTGCCTGCTTT